>NW_007260508.1:3778-10351 GCF_000164805.1 Carlito syrichta
AATGACCTGTTCTTCCTTATGAGGGTCTTCTGGTTTTGTTCACTTTTCCCTCTGCTTTACAGTCTGTCTACTCAGCAGTTTGCAGTCTTGGTCCCAACTATCAGGTGAGAGAGAGACACAGGGGTTCAGAGAATCTCACCAGTTCACCTATGCCATCACCATCTTGCCCCGTCTCCCTGATTTTCTTAATATATAAGAATTGAATATGCTATGTATCAGCCTAATATGAAGCCTGTTGCATTTCTAAACACCAAAAGCAAACAAAAAGAAACATATCGTGTCAATGACACCATTTATAGAATGAATAAATTATAACAAAGATCTATAAGTAATCTGACAGAAAATTGTAAAATTCTATTATTAGATAGTAAGTGATGTCTAAATAAGTGAGAATTTAAGTCATGATCATGAATAAAAAGAATTAATACTGTAAAGTTGTCAATTTTTCCTGATTAATCTATGAATTCAATTAAATTCTTATTAAAGAGTTGTGAAAAGAATTAATGCAGGTTCAATTGCAGAGTATTACATGAAAACTTATAAGGTGGTTCTAAAATTTTTTTATTTTAAAAATGTGGGATATAATTTAGGGTTTTACATTTAGGTCTTTAATCCATTTAGAGGTGATTTTTATGTATGGTGATAGGCAGGGGTCTTGTTTTCATCTTCTGCATGTCTTCAGCCAGTTTTCCCAGGACCATTTACTGAATAGGTTCTCTTCTCTCCAGTGGTTGGTGGTAGAGTCTGAGATGAAGATGAGTTGAAGATGAGATGGTTGAGGAATTGAGATTTTGCTTCTGAAATCTCTGTCTGTTCCATTGATCTATATACCTGCACTTGTGCCAGTAGCAAGCCGTTTTAATTATTGTAGCTTTAAAATAAAGTTTAAAGTCTGGGAGTGTATTATCTCCCGATTTGTTTTTTGTTTGTTTGTTTCTTTCTTGAGGACTGTATTGGCTATTTGTGGTCATTTATGTTTCCATATGAATTCCTGTATTGTCATTTCCAGGTCTAAGAAGAATGCTGTTGGTAATTTAATGGGTATTGCATTAAATCTATATATTGCCTTGGGTAGAATAGACATCTTAACAATGGATGAAATATTTTTCCATTTGTTTGTGTCATCTTTGATTTCTTTGAAGGATAACTTGACTTCCTCTTTTCCTATTTGGGTACCCCTGATCTCCTTCTCTTGTCTACTTGCTCTAGTTAGGTCTTTCAAAAGTATGTTGAAAAGGAGGGATGAGAGTGGGCATCTTTGTCTTGTTCTGGTTTTCAGGGGAAACGGTTCCAATTTATGTCTGTTTGGCAGTGTGTTGGCTGTGTGTGTGTGTGTGTGTGTGTGTGTGTGTGTGTGTGTGTGTTTGTAGATGGCTCCTACTGTTTTGAGGTAGGTGTTCCATTCGTGGCTAGATGTTTGAAGGTTTTTATCAAGAAGGAATGCTGGATTTTATCAAAAGCTTCTTCTGTGTTTAATGATATAATCATGTAGTTTTTGGTTTTACATCTGTTGATGTATTTAATTACATTTATGGTCTTGTGAATGTTGAAGCAGCCTGGCATCCCGAGGATGAAGCCTACTTGGTCATGGTGGACAATTTTTGAAATGTGTGTTGGATATGGTTTGCTAGGATCTTGTTGAGAATTTTAGCATCTATATTCATCAAGAATATTGGCCTATAGTTCTCTTTCTTTGTTGGCTCTTTACCATGTTTGGGTATCAATGTGATGTTAGCTTCGTAAACTAATTTGGAGAGAGTTCCATCTTTCTCAATTGCCTAGAATACTTTCAATAGGACTGGTATCAACCCCTCCTTGTGTGTTTTGTAGAATTTTTCTGGAAAACTATTTGGTCCAGGACTTTTTTTTTTTTAAACATAGTTTTCTTATGACATAGTCAATTTCCTGGATTGTTATTAGTTTATTAGGGTATTAATTTCTTCTTTTTTCAACCTGTGGAGGTTGTGTGATGTCGGAAAGTCCTTCGTTTCCTTTAATAAACAGAATATTCCTTTATCAATGGTACTTTTAAAAAATTTTTAAAGATGTGGGGTAAAATGTAGAGTTAGGTATACAATTGTTCATTATGCAGGTACTCTTGTTGATGCGGTATGTCCTTCTCTCCCCTGGCAGTTTTCCACTACTACCAATCCCCATCTTATAGTATTATGATAATTTTCCAAGGTCCACTTAGGAGTGAGAATATATGGTACTCTGTTCTTTGTTTCTGTGATAGATCACTGAGTATGATCGACTCTGAATTCATCTAAGTTGCTGCGAAGTCCACATGTTTTTCCTTCTTTATGGCTGCATAATATTCCATTGTTTTTATACCAGATTTATAAAAATCCAGTCCAGTTTCCATGAGCAGCATGGTTGTTTCCATGTTTTTGCTATTGTGAATAGAGCTGCAACAAGCATGCATGTGCAAGTATCTTTTTTGTAGAATGATTTTAGTTCCCCTGGGTATATTCCCAATAGGGGAATTGCTGAGTCATTTCAAGTTCTTTCAGAAATCACCACACTGTTCTCCAAAGAGTTTGCACTAGTTTGTATTCCCACCAGCAGTGTAGAAGCATTCCTTTTTCTCCACATCCTCACCAGCATCTGTTGTTGTTTCTTTTATTAATGATGGCCATGCTTACTGGGGTTAGGTGATATCTCAGTGTGGTTTTGATTTGTATTTCTTTGATGATGAGTAAGCCTGAGTATTTTTTCACGTGTCTGTTGGCTGTCCATATACCTTTATTTGAGAAGTGTCTATTCATGTCTTTTTCCCACTTTTTAAAGGGGCTGTTTGCTTTTTTTCCTTTCAGTGCATTTGAGTTCCTTGTAGATCCTAGAAGTTAGGCCTTTGTTAGATACACAGTTGGAAATATTTTTTCCCATTCTGTGGGCTGTCTCCCTGCTCCCTTGATGGTTTCTTTTGCTTTACAGAAGTTCGTCAGTTTGATGAGGTTCCACTTGTCTATCTTATTTCATATGGCATGAGCACTTAGGGTTTTGATCAGGAATTGGTTGCCAGTCCCAGTTTCCATAAGGGTGTCTCTTTCATTTTCTAAGATTCTTATAGTTTGAAGTTTTGCATTTAGGTCTTTGATCCATTTAGAGTTCATTTTTGTGCATGGTGATAGGAAGGAATCCTGCTTCACTCCTCTCCATGTGATCAGCCGGTTTTCCCATCACCATTTACCAAATAGGTTCTCCTCTCCTCAGTGAATAACCAGAATACTTCAAAAGAACTGAAAGGAGCATGAAATTATCAATCTCAGGATTTATGAAATAAGTGATTAAAATACTGTTATCCTAATCCAGCAATTACAAAATGAACATTGATATAGAATTAAATAGAATACACCTATGCGCTTATGAAATGTTGATATGTAATAGAGTAGCATTTTAGATCATAAAAAAGTAGGAGTGATAAACACATGGAGTGTAAATAATAGTTATCTATATTTATAAATGTTAAATTGAACTTCCACCACACACAAAAATCAATTCCAGATGGATTAAATAATAAAATTTCAAAAGTAAAGATTAAAAATGAAAGTAAATTTTTCTTAGATTTTTGAGGTAGAAAATATTTTTTAAACAAAATACAAAAATTATCTTAAAGAAAATATTGATAATTGCTACAATTCAAAAAGTAAAAACATTTGTTTATTAGGACATAATCTGTATAAGTAAAAACATTATATAAATTAGAAGAGGATATTCTTGTTACATACAAACAACAATATGTTAGTAACAAGAATATCTAAAGAACTTCTGCCAACCAATATAGTACAAACAACTCAACAGAAGAATGGACAAAATGTATGCAAAAACATGTCATAGAAGAGGAAACACATATAGACAATACAAATATGAAGAGCTGTTCAACATTCCTGAAGATCAGGAAAATGCAAAGTAAGATGACATTGAGATCAATTTTTGTACTAATTTGATAGGCAAAATTAAAAGGACTATCAAGAGATATTCTTGACAACATCAAGAGATATATGTTCACCAGTTATCTTATCTCTTGTTCGTAGAAGTTTTAAATGGTGCAACAAATTTTACAATTGGTTTGATATTATCCTTTAATGTTCATTAACCATATACTTTTTGACACAAAAGAACCTATAGTCATGTATTCAAGAGAAAATCTGGCAAATATACAATGAAAGAACTATATCAGAATGTTCGATCACATATTTTACATTACTAAGAATCTGAAAGTAATTCAGTTACCCAGCAAAGGGAGAAAAGATTAGTGAACTCTTCACATAGTTTTCTGATATGACACCAAACAGGATATAAAATATTTAAAAGTTAACAGATGATGATCTTGTTCTCTAGGGATTGTAACTTTACAGAAAGACAAAAAGTACAAAGTAATAACATTTAAATTATCTAATTTTGATGTTCTGAGTTATTTTCTCATGTCAAATTATTTTATATTAAATAAAATAATGTTCACACTTATGACCCTAATGTAATCCCCAAGAGCACACAGAATGTGTCACCTAGAATAGTGTCCTGGAGCATAGTGAATGCCCAGTAAACATTTGGTGAATGAATAATCAATACTTTTAAAATTGGTAAAGTTATGAATATCTAGAATACTTGCAAAACTTAAGGAGTATATGAAAATATGATTTATAAAGTATTAAAATGCTAAAAAAAATTTGCCCAAATAACTGCGTTAGGGTTGCTATTGCAAATGACTATAAAACTACTGAAATCACTTTCCAATTGGTGAATATTAATATCATAAATAGCACTCATGAAATACTGTTGATAACTAATAGTTATTTACCGCTAATATGACACAAGGTAGGTATTTCACTGGTATAAAATATTTAGTAATATATAATGATCCACTAACTGTGTTATTGCAGTTTTTGTTTTTACTGAAACTTTTATTAGTACAAATACTAATTTATATTAAGTGACAGGTTCCTACATGTTATTATAAATGCTATGGATTTTGAGAGTTCCAAAAAGACTATGAAAAAATAATTGAAATGATCAGTAATAGAATATGGAAAGACATTATGAAAGAAAAATGTAAAATCTATTTGCATAAAACAAAAGACTTTTGGAAAAAAATATAGAATACCAAAAAAATAGAGAAATGTGTTTCTGTTATACATCAGAAGCACTAGCTATAACTGATATGTTTCACAAAAAACAAAAAGACAAAAATTCTCAAGGAATCTACTAATTGCAAATCTAAGTATATGACTATGTCATTTGACTATTAATTACTCTTTTTTTAAGCTTATTAAGCTCAAATAAGAAATTCTAACTCACCAATAAGTTAAAAAAAATTGGAAATGAATACTATTATTTGAGTATTTCAGATGGCAAGAGAAATGACTAGAATCTTCTTATTTCATTCTATTTTGAAGCATTCTGCTTTTGTCTATGTTTTAAACTCTTTGGATCTAGAAGAAAAATGTATCTAAGAGTGGCAGGATTTTTATGTAGTTCAGGTAAACACAAAGAAAGAGAGTCATGTTAAACAATAATATTAAACATTCAGAACTACGATCTGATTTTTTGAAATCTATAATTACCATTGCTAGAGAAAATAAGCTATATATAAATGAGAAAAGTAATGCCATGTGGCCTTTGAATGCATGATTCAAGTTTTAGTGATGTGACGTCTAACATCAATGAATCAGACAGACCTCTTTATGAGCATGATTATGGGAAATTTTCTATTTGGCAGGAATTGTAGCAAAATTTGAATATTATGGCAAACATTTATGCAGAATAAAAACAATGCCATCCAAAACTACAACACATTGTTTTGAGTATGAAAAACAACTGAATAATTAACATAATATAAACATGATTAAGAAAATAACTGAAAAAGTTAAGAATTGATGTTATCTAGATGTTGTATATACACACATGCACATACACAGTAACTCATCACATAAACTGTGTTGAATTGAGAATAATTGCTGTTTGATTTTAAAATTTCCAAAATGCATATATTTCAGATGAAATATTCTTGTGTGAATTTGCTCAGTAGATGACAAAATTGGAGAATAGATGCTGACATTTTCAGTAGACTACTTGTAAAATCTGACTCTAACAGAAGATAATCCAAGGGACAAGTATAAAGCAATGTGCAGGGGGAAGAAAAGACTACAGCAGAAGATTTAACAATAGCACACACTTAGATCATTTTATATTGCTTGTTCTGTGAATGTTTAAACTTCTTAGTGAAGAATGCAGCTAAAAATCTCTTTTAGCACCATTGGTATGTTGCTACTATTATTGTTAAAAAACAATACAACTATATTTCAGCTTCAAAGACACATAAATTTTTTTAAAAATATTTTTTACTGTGATATTATGAGCTACATTTAAGGGTTAAGTATACAAGCACGTTTCATTCAGGCACCCTTGTTGATAAGAGGTGTTTCCTAGTCCCCAGACAGATATTTACTACATTTAATCCCCTCTCCCTCCCCACCCATAGTTTCCCACTACTGTCAATCATTTTCTTATAGTATTACATTGGATGTTCAAGGTCCACTATACAAGTGAGAACATGTGATACTCAGATCT
>NW_007260508.1:11101-11844 GCF_000164805.1 Carlito syrichta
CACAGATTCTCTTGGATTTTCAAGGTACACAACCATGTCATCTGCAAAGAGAGATAACTTGACGTCCTCTTTTCCTATTTGGATACCCCTGATTGCCTTCTCTTCTCTGATTGCTCTAACCAGGACTTCCAATACTATGTTGAACAGGAGGGTGAGAGTGGGCATCCTTCTCTTGTTCCAGTTTTCAGGGGAAATGGTTCCAAGTTTTGTCCATTTAGGAGCATGCTGGCTGTGGGTTTCTCATAGATGGTTTTTACTATTTTGAGGGATGTTCCCCATATGCCTATATGTTCGAAGGTTTTTATCAAGAAGGGGTGCTGGGTTTTATCAAAAGCTTTTTTTGCATCTAATGATATAATCATGTGGTTTTTGTTTTGACATCTGTTGATGTATTTAAATACATTTATGGTTGTACAAATGTTGAACCAGCCTTGCATCCCAGGCATGAAGCTTACTTGGTCATGATGGATGATTTTTGAGATGTATTACTGAATCCGGTTTGCTATTATCTTGTTGAGAATTTTAGCATCTATGTTCATCAAAGATATTGGCCTGTAGTTCTCTTTCTTTGTTGGATCTTTACCTGGCTTGGATATCAATGTGATATTGGCTTCGCAAAATGATTTGGGAAGAGTTCCATCTTTTTCAATTGCCTGGAATACCTTCAGTAGGATTGGTATCAACTCCTCCTTATATGTCTTGTAAATTCTGCTGGAAAGCCATCTGGACCAGGGTTTTTTTTT
>NW_007260508.1:11864-12873 GCF_000164805.1 Carlito syrichta
GAAGTGGCTGTTCATATCTTTTGCCTATTTTATAATGGGGTTGTTTGTTTTTTCTTTTCAGCACGTTGAGTTCCTTGTAGATCCAAGATGTAAGCCTTTGTCAGACCTAGTGTTGGCAAATACTTTTTCCCAGTCTGTAGGTTGTCTCCCTGCTCTCTTGATGGTTTCTTTGGCTTTGCAGAAGCTTGTCAGTTTAATAAGGTCCCATTTGTCTATCTTCTCTCTTAAGTCCTGTGGGTTTCGGGTTTTGTTCAGTAATTGGATGCCAGTTCTGATTTCCATGAGGGTGTGTACTTCATTTTCTAAGGTGCTGATGGTTTAAGGTTTTACATTTAGGTCTCTGACCCATTTGGAGTTAACTTTTGTGTATGGGGATAGATAGGGGTCCTGTTTCAATCTTCTGCATGTGGTCAGCCAGTTTTCCCAGCACTATTTACAGAATAGGTTCTCCTCTCCCCAGTGGTAGGTGGTGGAGGCTTTGTTGAAGATGAGTTGGTTGAGAAATTGAGGTTTTGCTTCTGGAATCTCAACTTTATTCCATTGATCTATATGCCTGTTCCTATACCAATACCAAGCTGTTTTGATGATTGTAGCTTTATAGTAAAGTTTGAAGTCTAGTAATGTGATACCTCCTGCTTTGTCTTTTTTGCTGAGGATTGTTCTGGCTATTCTTGGTCATTTGTATTTCCATATGAATTCCTGTGTTTTTTTTTCTAGGTCTGAGAAGAATGTTGCTGGTAATTTGATGGAGATTGCATTAAATCTGTAGATTGCCTTAGGTAGGACAGACATCTTGACAATGTTGATTCTTCTAATCCATGAGCATGGGATATTTTTCCACTTGTTTGTGTCATATTTGATTTCTTTGAGCAGTGTTTTGTAGTTTTCATTGTAAAGGTTTTTCACGTTTCTGGTTAGGAAGATGCCAAGGTATTTCATTTTTGTGTGTGTGTGTGTGGCTATTGTGAATGGAATTGTGCTTTTTATTTGGGTTTCTGTTTGTTTATTA
>NW_007260508.1:13462-170434 GCF_000164805.1 Carlito syrichta
AGATTTAGGATCTCAATTTCTTCTTGTTCCAACCTAGGTAGGTTGTGTGATGGCAGAAAGTCCTCCATTTCCTTAAGGTTTTCAAGTTTGTTTCCATACAAGTGTACGTAGTAGTCTCTAATGATATTTTGTATTTCTTCAGGGTCAGTTGTGACTTCATCTTTTGTGTTTCTGATGGTGCTTATTTGGGTTTTTTCTCGTTTTTTCTTGGTCAGTCTACCTAGGGGACCATTGATCTTATTTATCCTTTCGAAGAACCAGTTTTTTGTTTCATTGATTTTTTTCTATTATCTTTTGTCTTCTATGTCCTGGATTTGGGCTTTTATTTTGGTGATCTGGATTCTTCTGCTGAAATTAGTGTTTTTGTGGTCTTGCTTTTCCAGCTTGCTTAGGTGACTTGTTAGGCTGTTAATTTGTATTCCTTCCATTTTCTTCATGTGTGTTTGCAGGGATATAAATTCCCCTCTTATTACAACTTTTAAAGTGTCCCAGAGTTTTTGGTAAGATGTTTCTTCATTTTCATTTGTTTCCAGGTATCTTTTGATCTCTGTTTTGTTTTCATCATTGACCCAGGAGTTGTTTAGCATCATGCTGTTTAGTGTTCATGTCTTTGTGGGTTTTGGGGGGACCTTGTTGATGTTAATGTTTATTTTTATTCCACTGTGGTCTGAGAAGGTGCATGGTAAAATTTCAGTCCTTTTCAATTTGCTTATGCTTGATTTATGGCCAATTATGTGGTCGGTCTTAGAATACGTTCCATGCTGTGATGAGTAGAATGTGTATTCTGTGGTCTTTGGATGGAGTGTTCTGTAGGTATCAATTAAGTTCATTTGGTCTAGAGTCACATTGAGGTTCTGGATCTCCTTGCTGATTTTTTGTCCTGATGATCTGTCTAGGGTTGTGAGTGGGGTACTAAAGTCCCCAGTTATGATGGTGTTAGAGTCAATATCTTTCTTTCATTTTCCTAGAAGTTGCTTTATGAAAGTTGGTGCACCTATGTTGGGTGCATATATGTTTAGGATAGATATTTCTTGTTGATGAGGTGAACCTTTTATCATTATGTAGTGGCCCTCTGTATCTTTTTTAATTTTTGATAGCTTAAATGGTATTTTGTATGAAATTAGGATTGCGACTCCTCCTTTCTTTTGTGTTCCATTTGCCTGAAAATTTGTTTCCCATCCTCTTACTTTGAGTCCATGTATGTCTTTTCTGGCGAGATGGGTCTCTTGAAGGCAGTATATTGTTCCCTGGTGATATTTTATCCATTTTGCTATTCTATGTCTTTTCAGTGGTGCGTCTAGTCCATTCATATTCAGGCTAATTATTGAGATGTGAGAGTTCGTCCCTATCATAGCGTTCTTATAGAGTTATTGTTCTTTCACTTGTTTTTTTTTTTGTCTTTCTTTTGATTTTGGGGTTGGTTCATGTATAGTCTATTCCTTTTCCTGTACTCTTGTGAAGAATGTTGTTCTTTTTTCCTTTTCTTCTGTGTTTGGTACTTTCTTAAGTGTTTCAAGTAGAGGTGGTTTTGTGGCAGCATAAGTTCTTAGGGATTGGATATCTGGGAAAGATTTTAATTCTCCATTGCTGATGAAGCTTAGCCTGGCTGGGTAGGTTATTCTTGGTTGAAATTGTTTATCTTTTAGGACTTTGAAGATAGGGCTCCAAGCTCTCTTAGCCTGCAGGGTTTCTGTAGATAAATCTGCTGCTATTCTAATTGGTCATCCATGGTAGGTGATCTGGCCTTTTGCTCTTCCTGTCTTTAGGATTTTTTCTTTTATGCCTGTCTTGTTTAGGTGAATTATTATGTGTCTAGGAGTTGGTCTTCTCATTTGTTGTCTTGCAGGGGTTCTGTGAATCTCTTGTGTTTGAATTTTTGCATCACTGATTAGATAAGGGAAGTTTTCTTGAATGATCTCATGTAAAGTTTGTTCCAGTGTGGTCTCTGTCTCTCTTTCTGCCTCAGGAAGGCTAATTACTCTTAGGTTCGGTCTCTTGAAGTAATCGGTCATCTCTGGAAGATTTTATTCTGTCTTTTTGAGCTTATTCTCTGTGTTTTTAAGAGTTTGAGTTAGTTCTATATTGTGGTCCTCAAGCTCTGAGATTCTTTCTTCTGCTTGGGTATTTCTGCTTTCCATGCTTATCACTTTGTTATTTATTTGATTCACAGTATTATTTATTACTGTTATCTCAGTTATCAGCTCCTTCCTAGTTTCTTTTTTGTCTCCTCAGTTCTTTTTAATCTCTCCATTAATGTCTTGATATCTAGGTTTATAGTTTGAGACCCTTCATTCTGGGAGCTCTTCATTGTTTGCATCCGAAGTCTGTTTTCTCATTGTCTGCCCTCCCAGGGGTTTGGGAGAGACCCATACTCTTCTTTTGGTTTTTCTTCATTTGTGTAGATTTTCTCTCTCTCCCCCTTTCCCTCCCCTTCTTTAATTCTGATTTTGAGGGAAGGTGGAGTTTCTTTTGCTTCACTTCTGCAATATCCTGTTCTTCCTTATGAGGGTCTTCTGGCTTTGTTCACTTTTGAGGTTGGAGTGTGGGCTGCACACTGTACTTTTTGTGGTTTTGAGGTTTAGTTGACGGGGAAGCTGTGGTTCAGAATGTATATGCTGATTCTATCATCCATGAAGAGGTGTATGAGCACACTTGAACCTAGTTCCCTCTGCCTTACAATCTGTCCATGCAGTAATATGTGAACTTTGTCCCTAGATTAAAAAGTGGGTATAAAAGAGGAAAATAATGGAGGAAGGGGTGTCAATAGGAAGTGTGAAAGAGAAAAGAGTGAGAGGGAAAACAGACATACATACCAACTGTCAGGTGAGAAAGAGACACAAGGCTAGAGAGAAGTGAAGAAAGACACGTAAAAAAGACTCCCTAAAGAATACTGATAGCTACACAGAGACATACCAATAAAATCATGAGACAGTGTAAGTCAGAAGGCAAACAACAAAGGTGATCAAAACAGACAGTCAAAATGATAAAATCTTAAGTTAAAATAAGAGATCAGACTAAAGTCACTTCAGCTCTGATCTCCGGTCTCTCCCCTTTGTTTTTTGTTGCAGGCAGCTAGATTTACTTGCAGTTTGGGTTTGGCTGCCTGGGAGTTACTTTTGTCTGATTCAGCATAGGAGTGGTGCTTTGTCTCCTGTTTAGCAAAGTTACCTTAGGAACCAAGGTGGGGCTGTTGATAGGTGGGTGGGGCAATGGAAATCTCTGCCTGGAGAATGGCGGAGGCAGATTCTCTCTTGTAGATCCGTTTCTTTCCGCTTGTCTGGGTTCCCAAGCTTGAGGTCATGCGCTGAGTGCCTCAGCCAGGGTGGGCCCCGAACTCCAGAGCTCCAAAGCTCCAATGGGCAAGAGTGGCCCTGGGCCCCCCATAGGGTACTTCAGCCAGGAATTGGATCAGTGTCTCTGAGGGGCGGGCGCCCAGAGCCTCCCTGAGTGACCAGTGGCTTGGTGCTGGGTGCTGGGTATGAGATGATGTAGCCAGGGGGGGATCTGAGACCCGAGACTCCCATACAGGCGAGAGTCATGTATGGTGGAACAGCTGCAGCAGGCGGCTGCAATATCCAGCCCTGCATGGGACCGAAGGTCTCAGGCCTCAGACCAGTGCAGCTGGTGGTGGGTTGAGGGATGGGGGAAGGAAAGTAAGAGTCTTTTTGGGAACTCACTTTCAGAGAATCTCACAAGTTTACCTATGCTGTTGCCATCTTACCAGAACTCCCCTTTTTTGCCTTTTATCATTAGTTTTCACTAGTGGCCACATGGAAGACCACAAGAATTCCTCTGATGGCATCCCCTCACAGACCACTCGTGACATTCCTCAGTGGCTCATCTTTCTGTAGAATATTTGTGCTGCAGGGAAAGGTTACCATTCCTCTCTCCAAGTTCCAAAGCAGATGACTCTTAGATGTCAAGAAACATAAATTTTAAACTGACAACAGATAAATGTTTTTCTACTTGTGATATTTCTTGAAGAGGACGCTCTAAAGTTAAGAAAAATGCTATTTTTAAGGACAGGATTTGACTCATTATTTTTAACCAAGCATTAAAATATTAGGCTATGTTAATTGATTCTGATATGCTAGTTGAAGCAAATCAACATTTTGTTAACATTTCTCACATTTTCATTGAAGTCGTTTTTTATTTTATCGAGTGTTGTGGCATTTATGTGATTACTATACAATTGATTGGTTTTAATTTTTTGTTTAAGTTACTTAAAAACCCACTACTGGTGTCTTTAAAACATTCTATCAAATCCCAGAAATATTATTTTGATCAATCCTTTAATTGATTGGATTTGGTTCTTTTATGTTGAGACCATCTGTGATAGGCCGAATAAAATGGTCCTCCAAAGAGATCCACACTTTAATTCCCTGAATCTGTGAATGAATTACCTTGTGTGGTAAAAGGAAATTTGCACACGATTAAGTTAAAAATTTGGAGATTATTCTGGATTATCCAAGTGAACCTAATGTAATTACAGGTGGCTTTACAAGCTAGAGGTGGAATTACAGTGTGGGAGAAGAGAATCTGATGTGACAAGAAGAGGTTGGAGTCAAATATCCAGAAGCCAAGCCATGCCAACAACGGAATAGCTGGAAGATTTGAGAAACTGATTATCCTTTGAAACTCTCAAGGAAACAGCTCTACTGACACCTTGATTGTTGGCACATAAGACTTATTTTGCACTTCTGCCCTCTAGAACTGTAAGAGAATACTCTTGTATTGTTTTTGGCCATCACCTTTGTGGTAATTTGTTATAGTGAAATGAGCTAAATCAGTTAATAAAATCAAATTGCTAGCAAAATAATCATATTAATCAGCTTACTCCATTTTGTTGAAAACTTTCATCTTAGTTACCTGCCTGACCTAAGAATCAATGCCTATGTGTGATTACGGTAACATTCCCATGACTGCAGACCCCCAGTTTTGTCTCATTTGAGCAGGTTATGTTGACCATTGCCTGCTCACCATTACAGAACTCCTTTGTCATAAGCTCCATGTGATGGTATGCTTTGTTAACTGGAATCAAATGCTACGCTTTGACATTTTCATAGTTTGTTCTTATATTCTGTTAGTGACCTAACCAAGGTGACTCCATTGTATAATGATTCTTCTTCCTTGTCTTTATGTAATTACCTTAAATTATATCTTAATGGCAGAATTCCAGGAACTTTCAGGGCACTGGTTATACCTACCTGACATGAAATTAATCAAAGCTCACTAACTATCGAAGTTCCCATTTTGGCTGCCAAGTTGTTAGTTAACAGTTGCTATGGTCACTAAGTTGCTATGGTCAATGCTGCACATTTTACCCATAAAAGTTTGTCACAAACTGCACCAATTTGTCAAGAGTTTTCCTTCCTACTTTTGACCCATGTGTTTAATATATTCATAATTAATTAAACTCAACTTGCTAGTGTAGCTTCTTCTTGCTTACTCGGTCATGACAATAGCAGTGATCATTAATACAATATCAAAAGGTTATACCTATAATCAAATTATGTTTGTATATCTTTAACTGCTTAGAATACTTTTAGGTCATAGTTCTATGTCCTGACAACTTCGGAGGCATTTTAAAATTTCTTTCACAAATATTAATGTGAAGAAACCTAAAACCAGCCTGAATTATTTCCCCATTGTTTTATTCAGAATCTTAAAATCATTTTTTCTATTTTTGAAGTTTAATAACTTAACCGGACTATTTATAGTCTCTGTCATTTTTTTCAGATACACCAAATGCTATTTTAATGTAGAAGATTTGACTATTAGTACATACAATCAAATCATTATTTTATATTTGAGAATAATTTCTGCTTTCTTTGTGGAATCTTTTATCTTAGGAATTAGTTATCTTAAATTGTTTTGTTCTTATTATTTCTTTAATTGTTTTATTTTTGTGGTTTTTCACCATGACTTTCAGCAGCCTCTGAGACAAGGATATCTTCTCTCTACACTTTTATTCAGTATAATACTGGAAATTCTGGCCAGACCAATTAGGTAACTGCAAGAAATAAAGGACATTCAAATTGGGAGAGAAAAATCAAATTAGCTTTGTTTGCCAATGACATTATCTTATTAAAAAAAAAAGACTCCACTGAAACACTGTTAGAGCTGACAAATTAATTTAATGAAGTGACAGGATAAAAAAATACAAAAATCAATAACATTTATATATGTCTAAAGTGAACAATCTGCCAAAAAAAAGCAATTCATTTACAATAGCTACAAAGAACACAGAATACCTGTGATTCCATCTAACCAAAGAAACTACATAACTATACAAGGAAAACTTGAAGAAAACACACACACACACACAAAAGATATTGCATGCTTATGTATTGGAAGTATTAATACTGTTAAAATGATGACACTACCCAATACAATTTTCAGATTCAGTGCAGTCACTATCAAAATACCAATGCCATTCTTCGCAGAAATAGAAAAAAAAATTAACTTGATTTTTAGATGGGTCTTGCTAAGTCTGACTTAGTCTGGTAATGATATTTTTATAGTATTTTACTGGTGTCCTTTTTTTTCACAATCACTTTCTTTTATTTCATTTGTTTTCTTCTAGTCTATGTTTGTTGCTTATGCATGCAATGTTTTCTTTTACATTTTGCCCACTGTTTTATTGCATTGCTGGCCTGCCATTTATCTCAATCATGTACTTAAATTAGCAGAATCTAAACATCAATTTTTTCCTAGAAGTTTCAAGTGTGTTGATATCGAGTAAGTGCGTCTCATAATGCCTTGGGAAGAGAAAAGAAAGAAAGAACTGAGTGGAAACTGAGAGGTCCATTGAAAAACACTCACTGGCTCTTATCTGACATTTGTTACATTTCCTGCAATAGGATTTACATTATTAAAGCTGTTTGCCATAAAGAATATCTGAGGCTTTAAATACTTAACTACAGTTGTTCAGTTTTTCCATTATACTTGTCTTTCTCTAACAGTTTCTCTTTTCCCCCTATCTGTTTTGCTTCTGATTTTAGAATATTAGAGATAATTGTTAGGGTTATTTGACTCGGGTCCCAGGATAGAGTTGGCAGGGAATGATTCTGTGACATAGCTTTCTTCCCCTATGGCTACCTAGAAACCCCTTTTTTCATTAATGTGTCTCAATTCTTTCTTTCTAATGAGATACATTTTCTCATATAGTACATCTGATATGAGTCTGTTTTTTGTCTGGTACTCTTTATAAAGTTTGTGCTCTAAAATATATACTTTAGAATACTACAAAATATATGCTTTCAATAGTTACATAACTTTCAACAAACAAATTTAAAGTATTTGTTGTTAAAATAGCACAATAGCTAGAAGGAAGAAAGATAGCAGTGGAGCCAGTTGGACTATGGGAGTCCAGTGGAAGTAAGTGAGTGTATTGAAAATTTTGCATATGTGTCTGTGAGTAAGTGGGTGTGTGAGTGGCTAACTGAGTGAGGACTTGGGAGCAAGTGACCAGGGCTCTTCTGGTGAAGTGGCTGGTGCCTCAGTTGCTCTGCTTGGACCCTAGAGCTTTCCAAGTTGCAGAAGCCAAGCACTAATTTTTAAAAAATCAACAAATGTCTTCATAGGAAGAAGTTGTCAGGAGTGACTGCTGGTTCCAGGCTCTGCCTCACCACTGCAGTGCCTGGTGAGATACTGGCAGTAAGGGCTGGGGAGGGAGCACAGAGAAGGTGACCACAGGCAGAGACTCACTAGAGAAGACAAAACAGACACCCTGCCACCATCTTGAAAACTGGGCAGGAAAGTGCTCCAGCTTGCTCACCACAGAGTAACTGACCTGATCTCTGTGACCAGTGGATTAATTACTCAAGGGTTGATTATGACCCAGAGGAATACCCCAAAAGTGCAAACTCTGGAGGGACAGGACAAATGCTGCGTTTCAAGTGCCCCACACCCTACCCTGATTCAGTCATGGGACAGAGGGTGTGAACAGAAAAGGATAAGGAAGACCCCAAAGGGATTACGAATGAGTCCAGGGCTGACCCAACCTCATCCTCCTCCAACAACCTTCTGAATGTCAGACCCACAAGGCTGAGCCACAACTGAGAGGAATGAACTCAGGCAGAGCCTGAACATCAGTCATGTTAAGTCTGGCTGGGGTACTATCCCCTGCATCGCCCAGTACCTGGGGAAGAGAGAATCTCATACCTTCCCACTGGAGGGGGCGATCCCTGACCATATGAGAGTGGGAGGGGAGAACTGAAACCCCATCCACCTCCACCACCTTCTCCTCCTTCCCCTGACTGGACACTGGGGAGATTGTGAATAAGACAGTTGCTCTGCAGGAGACAGCTAAGGGCCTTACCTTTGAGCAACTGAGAGGAACGATTTCAGAACATGACACAAGAGAGTTTTTTTTTCTTTTCTTTTTTCCTTTGTTCATGAACGTATATGTGAGAGTTTGATCTGCATTCCCCTCATCTTTTTTAAATTTTCTTTTGTCTTTCTTTTTTCCTTCATTCTTATTTCATTTTTTATATACAGTTTATGTGTGTTTGGGAATGAATGAGTGTCCTTTCAGTTTTTGTTTGTTTTTGGTTTTTAGTTCTTCTCTTTTTTTAGTTTAATGTGTGTGCAAATGTATATGTGAGGGTTCAATTTCAATTTCTTTTTTAATCTTTTCTTTTTGTTCTTCTCCTTTTGTTTTGTATTGAGCGTGTGTGCGTGTGTGTGTGTGTGTGTGTGTGTGTGTGTGTGTGTGTTTAGTTCTTCTGGTTTTTTTTTGTTTCTTTAATTTGTTTTGTTTTTATTCAGTTTGTTTTGGTTTTTGTTTGTGTGTGCATGTATGTGTGTGTATGTATATAATTGTTTTTTGGTTTGGTTTCTGCTTTTGTTTTTCTGCGTTTCCTTTTTTTCACTTTTAAATTTTTTAACTTTTCTCCATCTTATTTTATTCTACTTATCTCTGTTCTCCTCACTGTTGTTCATATATCTTGGATTCAGTGGGTACACACATGTATCCATGGCATCATCATATAGAATGATGATGGGGAGTGGGCCTCATGGAACCCATACCATAATCAATGAACACTGTGATTTGTAAGCTGTTTCTGAATCTCAGCTCCCAATCCTCCACCTTATTCATCTCTCAAAACTACAAAAGACAGCCAAGATTCCCATCCATGGCCCTGTTTCAAAATAGAACAAATTCAGAGCCCTGATCAGAGAAGAATAGAAGGCCAAACAAACATGAGAAGTCAAAGCCCCTCCCACTGCCACTGAATAACAGAACTTAAAAAAAAAAGAAAGAGATCTGTCATAAATGAAGAAAAATCAACAGAAGAACACAGATAATTCCCAGTGTAACACAGAGAAAATGTTTGAAAAATCAGACCTCAGAGCCCAAATAATGGAAGTCACGAACAACTGACCCCAAAATATAACAAGAAAATGGATGGAAAGAGTAGATAAGACTCAAGAAACATGCCACAGTGAAAGAACTTGTAGCAGAGATTTTGGCCATAAAAAAATTTCATCCAGGAAGTAAATAACCAGTTGACAAGCATGCAAAGCAGAATTAATCAAGCAGAAGAATCTTAGAACTTGAAGAACAAAACATGGAACTAACCTGACCTGTAAAAAACACAGAAACAAAACTCAGAAAGAGAGAACAAAGCTTCCAAGAGATATGCAATTATATCAAAAGGCTAAACCTACACTTGATTGGAATCCCAAGTAAAGAAAGGGAGAACATCTTGGAGCAAGTAATACAGGAGGTTATCCAAGAAAACTTTCCCCATCTCACCAGAGATGTGACCATTCAAACAGAAGAGATACAGAGATACCTTGCAAGGCATCAAATGAGAAGACCAACCCCTAGATACATAGTAATTTGCCTACACAAAGTAGTTGCAAAACAATCTTAAAAGTAGCAAGAGAGAAGGATCAGACTACATACTGTGGAAAAGCAATCAGAATAGCAACGGACCTATCGGAGAAACACTGCAAGCTATAAGGGACTGAAGTCCAATATTTAAAGTCCTCAAAGATAAACAATTTCAATCAAGAATTTACTACACAGTCAAGCTCATCTTCATCAGCGATGGAAAATTAAAATCCTTCCCAGACAGCCAATCTCTAAGAGATTATGCAGTTTACAGACCAGTTCTACAGGAGATGCCTAAACAGGTATTATGCACAGAGGAAAGAAGAAAAAAAAAAAGAATGACCATGCACTTCCAAGAGAACAGGAAAACACAGAATCAACATAGAATATGTCATGACTGCAAACTTTAAAACACAACCCAAAAGTTAATCAACCCAAAAGTTAAAAGAGAACAAGAAACAAAGCAAAAGCTTTATAAGAACCTCATGATGGGAATAAACCATCATATCTAAATAATCAACCTGAACATGAATGGATGAAATGCACAACTGAAAAGAGACAGAATGGCAAAGTGGATAAAAAACTATGACCCAATAATTTGCTACATCCAGGAAACTCATCTCACCACACGGGATGTACACAGACTCAAAGTTCGTGGATAGAAAACGAATTTCCGAGTGAACTGATCATAAAAGAAAACATGAGTCATGATCGTAATATCAGATAATACAATCTTTAAGCTATCAAAATTTTTAAAAGATATGGAAGGACACTACATAATGATAAATGTTTCAATCCATCAAAAAGAAATATCTGTCCTAAACATATATACACCAAACAACAGAGCACCAGTGTTTATAAAGTAACTACTATGTAAACTAAAAAAAGATATTGAATCTAACACTATTATAGCTGGGGACTTAAATACCCCACTAACAATGCTAGATAAATCATTGAAGAAAAAAATCAACAGACGATCCAGAAACTCAACTTGACATTTAACCAAATAGACTTAATAGATGCCTACAGAAAACTCCACCCAACAACCACAGAATATACATTCTACTCATAACCACATGGATTGTACTCCAAGATTGATCACATCCTTGGCCATAAATCAAGCATAAACAAATTTCATAAGATCAAACTACTGCCATGCACCTTCTCAGACCACAGTGGAATAAAGTTAAATATCAACACCAACAATATTCCCCCAAACCCACAAAGGACCTCATCTCTACAATAAGTCATAAAAAAAAAAAAAGCCCACAAATACATGGATACTAAACAGCATGATGCTGAATGACTACTGGGTCAACACAGAAATCAAAACAAAAATTAAAAGATTCCTGGAAATGCATGAAAATGAAGAAACATCTTACCAAAATCTCTGGGATGTTTAAAGAAGCAGTTTTAAGAGGGAAGTTCATATCTCTATGGACACACATAAAGAAAATGGAAAGATCACAAGTTAACAGTCTAACAAAACCCCTAAGGAGCTGGAAAGGCAAGACCATCAAAACCTTAACTTCAGCAGAATAATCCAGACCAAAGTAAAAGCCCAAATACAAGACATAGAAGACAAAAATATCATAGACAAAATCAACAATGCAAAAAGTTGGTTCTTTGAAAGAATAAACAAGATTGATAGCCCTTAGCCAGACTGACCAAGACAAAGAGAGAAAAAGCCCAAATAAACACAATCAGAAGTATAAAAGATCAAATCACAACTGACCCCAAAGAAATACAAAAGATTACCAGAGATTTCTTTGAACATCTGTATGGAAACAAACTTGATGACCTAAATGAAATGGAGGACTTTCTGACATCACACTACTACCCAAAGTTGAAACAAGAAGACACTGAGACACTCAATAGACCAATAACAACCCAGGAAATTGACTCCCTCTTAAGAAAACTACCTATAAAAAAGGCCTGGATTAGACGACTTTCCAATAGAATTCTAAAAAACACAAAAAAGGAGCCCTTACCAATCCTATTGAAAGTATTCCAGACAATGAGAAAAAAGGAATTCTCCCCAAATCATTTTATGAAGCTAGCATCACACTGATGCCCAAACCAGGTAAAGATCCAGCAAAAAACAAAACAAAACAAAACAAAAAAAGAACTACAGGTCAATGTCCCTAATGAACATATATGAAAAAATCTTCAACAAGATTCTTGCAAATCGGATTCAAAAATACATCTCAAAAATCATCCACCATGACCAAGCAGGCTTCATCCCCAAGATGCAGGGCTGGTTCAACATCCACAAGACTATAAATGTAATTAAATACATGATCAGATGTAAAGATAAGAAGTACATGATTATATCATTAGAAGCAGAAAAAGCTTTTGATAAAATTCAGCATCCTTCCTTGATAAAAACCCTTGAACACCTAGTGGCATAAAAGGAATGTACATCAAAATAGTAAGCACCATCTATGATGAACCCACAACCAGCTTGTTACTAAATGGACAGAAACCGGAACCATTTCCCCTGAAGATCAGAATAAGACAAGACTGCCTACTCTCACTTCTCCTGTTCAACATTGTGTTGGAAGTCCTAGCTAGAACAATCAGAGAAGAGATAGAAATCAGCTGTATCCAAATAGGAAAATAGGAAGTTAAGTTACCCCAACTTTGTTGAAGATATGATCCTATATCTTGAAAATCCAACAGAATTTGTCAAAACCTTATAAAGTACTTTGGAAAATATCAGAATACAAAAAATATATATGCAGAAGACAGTTGCATTCTTATACACCAAAACAAACAAGTAGAGGACTAAATAAAAAGTACAATTCCATTCACAATAACCACAACAAAATGAAATACCTCTGCATCTTCCTAACCAGAGAAGTGAAAAAGCTTTACACTGAGTACTACAAAACACTGCTCAAAGAAATCCAAGAAGACATGAACAATTAGAAAAATAATCCATGCTCATGAATAGGAAGAATCAATATTGTTAAGATGTCCATCCTACCAAAGACAATCTACAGAGTCAACAAAATACCCATTAAATTACCAACGTCATTTTTCTAAGACCTGGAAATGACAGTAAAGAAATTCTTATGGAAACATCAATGACCACAAATACCCAAAACAATCCTTAGCAAATGAAAAAAAATGAGAGACATCACACTTCCAGACTTCAAACTTTACTATAAGGCTACAATAATCAAAACAGCCTGGTATTGGTACAAGAACAAGCATATGGACCAATGAAACAGGATAAAGATTCTGGAAGCAAAGCCTCAATTCATCAACCAACTCATCTCTGACAAAGCCTCCACCAACAACCACTGGGGAGAGGAGAACCTATTCAGTAAATGATGCTGGGAAAATTGACATGCAGAAGATTGAAAGAGGACCTCTACCTGTCACCATACACAAAAATCAACTCTAAATGGATCAAAGACCTACACATAAAATCTTAAACTATAAGAATCTTAGAAAACACAGGAGACGCCCTTACAGAAATTGTAGTAGGCAACCAATTCCTGATCAAAACTGCAGATGTACACCCATATGAAGTAAGATAGACAAGTGGGACCTCATTTAACTGAAAAGCTTCTACAAAGCAAAAGAAACCATTAGGGATTGTGAAGAGACATCCACAGAATGGGAAAAAATATTTGACAACTGTATATCTGAGAGAGTCCTAATATCTAGGATCTTCAAGTCAAATGTGCTGAAATGAAAAACAAACAGCCCCATTAAAAAGTGAACAAAAGACATTAATAGACACTTATCAAAAGAAGGTATGTGGGCAGCCAACAAACATGAAAAAGTGCTCAGTCTCACTCATCATCAGAGGAATGCAAATCAAAACCACGTTGATATACCACCTAACACCAGTAAGAAGGGCCATCATTAATAAAACAAACAACAACAGTTGCTGGTGAGGATGTGGAGAAAAAGGAATGCTTCTCCACTGCTGGTGGGAATGCAAACTAGTGCAACCTCTTTGGAAGATAGTGTGGCAATTTCTGAAAGAACTAGAAATTGACCTTCCGTATGACCCAGCAATTCCTCTATTGGGAATATACTCGGAGGAACTCAAATCATTTTACCAAAAAGATACCTGTACACGTATGTTTATTGGACCACTATTCATAATGGCAAAAACATGGAACCAACCGTGCTGTCCATTGAAGCTGGGCTAGAAAAAAAAATGTGGTACATATACACAATGGAATATAATGCAGTCATAAAGAAGGATAAACATATGGACTTAGCAGCAAACTGGATGGAATTCAAATCTATAATACTCAGTATCACAGAAACAAAGAACAGAGTACCGTATGTTCTCACTCATAAGCGGACCCTGAACATTTACCCTATTGCTGTAAGAAAAAAATTGACAGTAGTGAGATACTGCCGGGGTGTGGGTGGTGGTGGAGACAAAATCAATAAGGGATATCTGACCTCAAACCAGGTAAAGTGGGGACCAAAGGAGGCCCAATTTTTACCTGTATAATGTCCCACTTGTATACCTAATCCTGAATTATACTCCACATCTTTAAAATAAAATATTTAAAAAGCACTATATTTGATATAAATATGCTGACATTAAAAATTTGAATGTTTGTGTTGGTATTATGGTCACAGAACACAGAAATCAGCCAATCCCACTATACTCCAGTAATGAATCTCAATGAACTTTCATAGGAAGCCAAACATCCAAGGAATAATGATTTAGAAATATACAATAATATATTATACATATGTATGTAATACTTATTGTTAAGTGGTGTGGATTCTAAACTTCAATAGCAAGAACTCTTTTTAATTGGTTTGGATAATATGCACCAAATTAAAGATTTAACCATTCTTCTCTTCTTTCCCGGACCACCAGTGAGAACCCAAAAGAATACACCACCCCACTGTCCATCCCTCTAAGTCACACCTGAGTCTCAAATCTGCCTCTTATAACCAGCTGTATGAAAGGAGTGAAGAGACACTATCTGTCAAATCTGCCGCAATCTGTTCCAGGACAAAAACTCAGGGGTAATTTATGATATATACCTCATGGTGGAAAACGGAGGTGGGGAGCAAACTGACTGTGCCCATTCCCACAAGAGAGCAGATACCAACTCTGATTGCTCCAGTCAGATGGAAGTGGTGGTCAGGGAAAAAAAAGATGGCATTTACAACTATTTCCCCTTATGACTTGACTGGTAGCTCAAGTAGCCCCAGCCCTGTGCTGGAATCCATTCAACCAAGCCATTATGTAACTCTAGCACCACTAGGCAGGCTTTACCAGAAATCAGTGGCAATTATATTGTCTAAACCAACAATCTGACAAAAGATTTTTATCCACCTTCGTGGTATAAGTGACAGCCTAGGAGACAATCTGGCTGGAAAGTTGAAATATCTCCATAACACGAATGGTTTAAAAAATAGCAGGAGAGAACATATGAAATACAGTCTTTTACAATAACCTAAGAATTAGAGTAACTAAGAGTGGCGGTAAAAGAATAGTAAATGCATAGTGTTGCCCTCAAGAGACTTAAATTGAATTCGGAACGTGTGACAGACCCATAAGACATCTCAGGGATTTGTTTCAAAGTAACATATACACAAAGCTGAATAATTTAGGATTCTGAAGCTCAAAGAAGAAGTGATAACCCTGAGGATATCATTCTTGAGGCACAAGTGTACATGGGACAAGTAGTGTTTTGCTTGAGCTAGAAGAGATGCAAAGTCTGGATTTGTGAAGTAGAGAACAAAATGTGTGTTAGCAGTGAACAGTTCAAATGTGAAGATGAAAAAGAATGCATAGCTGGATATGGAATCTCTTGCCTATAGTACTGGCTATTCAGGAAGCTGAGCCAGGAGGATTGTTTGAATTCCAGAAGTTGGAGACCAGCCTGGGCAACATAGTGAGACCCTGTTTCCTTAGACAAAAAAAAGAGCACATGAAAAGCAACGAACCCGGAGCAGCATGGATACAAACCCTTGAGTGTTTAGGTGTGAAATGGCACAGATAGGTGAGGTGAGTGGACAGAAGACCCTGAGAGAGGTCTCATCATTCCTAGTGCCACCCAGGGTTATATAATTTTCTATTTTGATTGCTGAAATGCATTGTAAGTTTAGCCATTCGAGACACAAGTTGGATTATTTGATTAACAGATCAAAGAAAATGACTTATTGTTAATCCAACTCTTAAATGCAGTCAGTCCTCAGGATCTGTGTGTTTTGCATGGAAGTATCTAGAAAAAAAATCGCACCTGTACTGAACACATACAATCATGAACACATACTGTCATTATTCCCTAAAAAACACAGTAACAACTGTTTACATAGCATTCACATTGTAGTAGATATTTTAAGGAATCTAGGGATTATTTAAAGTATATGGGAGGATTTACACAGGTTATTGCAAATACTACAATATATATCAAGGACTTGAGCTCCTGAGAATTTTGGTATTCGTGGGAGTTTCCGGAACTAATTCCCCATGGTTACAAAGGGATGACTGTATATATTTTAATTTCTAATTATATCTGGATCAATTGTACCTTATTATGAAGACAGAGGGAAAGATGATAGCTTGCCACCTTCCTGGGTAGAAAATAAGAGAAGTCAAATCAATGACAATGGAGCTGATTTAGAAACACAAAACATTAGTTTGTTGCCTGTCTGGTAAACTGAGAAGGAGCATATAAGACATAAAAATCCTGAAAAGTCTTAACACCTGTCCACACATGTTTATATTGACCAAATAGCAACACATTATGGCTCCACTCACTGAACAAACTGATGCGCGAATCAAGTTGAGTACAAAATGCTAGGGTGGGAGATGGGCAGGGAAGAGCATGTTTCTGTCCATTGCTTGGAAGGATTTCAATTTAATTTTTGTAGAACCGTGTGTCTGCCAGAGCAAATTTGTGCAACAGTCACCATATACAAAGCCTGTTTGCCATCTCTGTCTTAGTGCAAAATCTGACCTTTAGAGATAGAACAGATACACCTGCAGCCTAAAAAAATGATCAAAAAAGCAATTAAAAGCTAATGAAAGTCCATGATCCACCTGAGATCTTTTTCTAACAAGATGTCAGTGATAACGTAAAATAAATATTAAGCTCAGTGATCCTATGCTTTCAGGCTTGTTTAGATGGATTGAAGCTGTGCTTTTTCAGAAAGCAGCTATATAAAGGCAGGTGAAATTGTCCGCTGCTTTTTTTTTTTTTTTTTTTTTTACTCTCTGCTGCACTGCCACATTCACTTCAATTTCTCTCCTTATCCCCTTTCCCTCCTAGCTCCTAAATCCAGGTAATAGAGGCTAATCTACTTGGGATAACAATAGAGGTTGAATAAGGATGTGCAATAATCAGATTCATGGGACCAAGTTATTGTGCTTCCATTCAACTCCATCACTGCTTTAAAATATCATTTCATTTCACCTTTTTTTTTCCTGATAGCTTCTGATCACTTTCTAATTGACTGTGAGTGCCTTGTAGGCTTAGTTTCCTTCAAACTGAGCCTACAGAGAGAAAGCAATGAAAGAGAGAAATGCAATGACAGCCCAGGATAGAGGCAGAAAGATGCTGCTACTAGCAGCATTGCAATGCCCTGAGAGAAGAGAGGAAGATGAACAGTCTGGTGCTACAACTAGGTACCAAATTATCATTTTGGTCCAATAATTTTATTTTCTTAATTTGAAGCTGCTTCTTTTTTCCCCCCAATGATAATGGTTAAGTCCAAAGGAAAAAATAAAAATAATAATAAAAAAACAGTATCTTTGTAAAATATTTTATTTTAAATTTCCATTTTAAAGAATCAGAAAAATGCTCTAAATGATGAAGTATTTGAGTTGACCTACATTTTACAGGCAGAAGAAGAAAGACAGAGAGATGTGCGTTCATACATTTTAAGTAAACTGTTTTTTTTTTTCTTGTTATTAAAGGAAAAGCTTTGAACTAGAAATATAAAACAATTCATTAAGATTAATCAGCTTTTCAGTTAGAGATAATACAGTAGTTTGAAAATCAACGGAATCATTGCTTCTAAATTATTTCCTAATTTATCTAGGAAGTAAATGCCTATATTTTCAGGTACTAGTGACTTTATGTTTCTACAGGCAAGTTTGCCTAGAATGCTTTCAGTCACCCTAAGAATAAATATAAATTAAGTAAGCAGGCTTAATTCTCTCTGTTGAAAAGACTTTCTGCCCCTGTTTTTCTTAGTTCATTTACTTTAGAAATTGTAAGTACTTTCTTCTTTTTTAAAATATGTATCTGAATAGCAAGGCCATTTGTCAGTTTTAAGACTGAGGAATGTCTTTTTCAAGAACTTGCGGGGGGAATGATATCCTTAGAATACAAACATCTAGAATGATAGTACTCCTCGATTCCAGTTTGTAAGAGCCTAACTTTAGCTGACTTCTGGCTCCAAGTTATAAAACGACCTGCTTTCATAAAGTCATGAGAAAATTATTTGTTCTTTGCATAAAACCAGTTAACCTATGCAGATCGTCGCCTCAATTATCAGGTGAATTTAAGATAAGTCATGTGTAATAAGTAGTGCTTTGAGATCTCTTACCGGAGGACTGAGGTTGCTTCTTTTAAGAAAACGTGTATCATGAATTATATCTGCTTGGCTATATATGAAGATCCAGATGTCTTTCTGTCTTTGTAGTCTCTTAACAGATTGCCTAGAATGTGCATTATATTTCATTTTAGTACTTATTCAGGAATCAAACTAGTTTACTTCTCTACTACCTTTGTGGAGAAGATTTCTGAGTTGGGGGAAAAAAGTTTTTGTTTTCAATCTTATTTTCCCAAAATCAGGCATGTTTTATTTCACCGAGGTATAACATACTTATAGACAAAGGTGGAAGCTGGCAGCCTAATGAAAATAAGTGGCCTACTTGCCATCAGATGTCCACTGATAAGAAGACATGATTTTCAGAATTCTTAGTTAAAAAAAATGTGTTTTAGAATATTTCCACTAAGTTTTGTGAAGGTGAATATGGAATAGGCTTTTTTTTTGACTAGAGAAGTTTTCTGGTGAAAAAAATACTCTAAAATACTCTAAAATAATTACTGTATAGAACAAAAACATCACCAGAGTGTATTTTTATGCATATATTCAATAATATGAGCTTAGTTTTGGAGCAATGTGCTGGGTTTTTAATGAAAAGTTAATACATATGAACTTTTCCCCATTTCATTATGTTTGTTTTTCATTCTTTCCTATTTCTTTCTGTTTCTGTTGCTTGAATGGCTTCCAAGATAACTAGTTTATAAAAAGTGACCTTCTTCTTCCATCATCAATGTTCCCCTTACTTATTACCTGAAATGGACCACAGCAGTTCCACACTGACAAGTAAAAATAAGCTTAGTGACTTCTATACAATCCTTATTTCAATACCTTTTCTAAGAAAGAGAATTCAGTCTGATTAAGGTTATACTCACTGTAGGAACTAGAAGAAGAAATCTAGGTTCACTAAATAGAAAATCTAGGTTTACTAAATAGAAAATATACATATGAGGGAGAGACCCCTCAGCATGGAGTTTATTTATAAAAAGTGTGTATTTATTCTTACTTGTTTAAAATTAAGTCACCTCCCAGGTACTCTCCATATGATGTGATAAACCTGTCGAGATGCTTTTCTCGCTGCTCAAAACAGTTTTGAAACACGTCAATTTTGATGTCTTTTAGTACTCTTGCCATTTTTTGTTTCACGTTGCCAAAATGTTTGTGTCCCTTTGAGGACTTTCTTCATCCAGGAAAACAAATAAACAAAAAAAATCACTCCAGGTGGGATCAGGTGAATAGGGAGGGTGGGGTATGGGGATCATGCCTTTTGGGGTCAAAAACTACTGAACACAGTGCTGCGTGACAAGGACACTCATAAATCACCCATTATGAAATGGGCAAATGGTTGACAGACTCTCCAATAAGAAAAAAACCACCGTAGCCAAATGCAACCTCTCACAGCAACACTAACTAGTACACTGACGCCAGTGGGTTCCTAGAACACTTACCTAGTGGGGAATCCTATACTGCAAGGGTCCCACCCTGCAAAAAAATTTTCCCGGGCTTTTTTTTGGTCCCCCTCATATATACACTATATGTAAAAGTTGTGATAATATTGTTCTTACAAAGACAATACATTTTAATCAGAAACCTTAAAATTTCCATACTTCTAAACTTATTAAAACTTGTTTATATTCTCCAAAATATTCTCCAAACACAGTGCCATCAAGCATTGTTTGTAAATTAAAAATCTATTCTGTAGTGCTAATTTTAAGTACATACATTAGCTGCGACAATGTTTTATGTCTATTTAAAATGATAATACAAATTTGATTTTCTAGAAAAAAATAAAATGACATTACTTTTTCCACTTTGGAATATGCTCATTTGAGAGTGTCATGTGGGCCTCTATCAGTGTATTGAATCTATCTTTCTTACTGTCTTTCTTTTTCTGTCTCTCTCTCTAATTGTTTTCCATTTTAAAAAAATGTGACTCATTTTTGGAATGGGGAGTGTTTCAGCAGTGGGTACATATGTCATCACTCTAATGCTGTCTAATCCAAGCATTCACAAGAGCTAGGTACACACATATCTTTTAAATGACATTCACAAAAGCCTGTAAAGCTGTGGTAATCCCCTAACTGGCTTCCCTGCTTCATTCTTGCTCTCCTAATGCCCATTCTCAGAACAGAGGCCATAGGGTCACTAAAAGGGAAAGCAGATCATGACCACTCAACCCTCCAGACTGCCCATCTCCATGGTGTAAAAGCCAGTGTTTTTCCTGCAATACTCCCTCTGACCTGCTCCCCCACTCTCTCTCTGACCTGATTTTCTGTGTTTCTCCCCTGCCCACTTATACCTCTGCAGTCACACAGGTCACCCCCTTGTCCTCCAGCTCACAAGGCTTGCACTTGGCACTTCTTACCTCTACCAGAGTTGCCTTGTCTTGAGCCATCGGAGTGATTCACTCCCTCGCCTCACTTGTGTCTTCACACAGATGTCACCTTCAATGGCCTCCCTAGCTAAAATCACACCTCCTTTCCTCCCAAAGTCTGGGATCCCTAAAATTCTTTTCTATTTTAGATTTTATGTTTAGCATCTGTCATTACATACACACCCTATAAGTTGTTTATTTTTCTTGATTATGGTCAATGTCTTCCCAATAGAATATATATCCACAAAGGAAGAAATTTTTGTCTGTATTGTTTAACCGATGTATCCTGAGTGCCTAAGGCAGTGCCTAGTGTATGGTAGGTATACAAAAACAATTTACTTATTTGATAAACTTATAAAAATTGATAACATTTTTTATTTAAAGAGCTAATAGCCAGACTCGGTGGCTCAGTCTGTAATCCCGCACTTTGCGAGGCTGAGGTGAGTGGATTGCCTGAGCCCGCAGGTTCGAGACCCGCCTGAGCAACTTGGCAAGACCTCATCTCTCCAATAAAGCAAAAAATTAGCTGGGCGTGGTAGTGGGCGCCTGTAATTCCAGCTACTCGGAAGGCGGAGGAGGAAGGATTGCCGGAGTATATCAGGTGGAGGCTGTGGTGGCCGGAAGTGGTCACTGCACTCCAGTCTGTGTGACAGAGTAAGACTCTAACTCAAAAAAAAAAAAAAAAAGAGTTAATAAACTTTTGTCTAAGGCCTCAGGAACAGATACTAAGTAATAGATAGCAACAAGATTGAAACCAGGAAAGGTAAATTAACAAAGCTAAAGGCCATTTTATATGCCCAAAAGAGCTTCCACTGGTTATCATCTCTTTCCTCAACTGAAGCTTCTTTGGAGATATTGCCAACATAATAATCAGTAGCGTTTATAGGCATAGATTATGTTCCAAGCCCTGTTCCATAGGCTAGCACTTGAGAATGAGGTCAACAGGCAAGGATTTGCTTGCTTGAAACTTGTTTTCTAGTTGAGAAGTACAAAGTGACAGATATTGTGAAATGTGACGTTGCCATATTGGGTGTTTAGGGTATAGTGGCAGAGGGAATCTATTCTAAATCTGGAGTGCAGAGAAGAATTTTTTGAGAAAGAGAAATTCAATCCAAAGTCTTCGTGAAAAGAATAAGATGTCTACAAAGATCTGGGCAGAGAATCGCTAGCATAAAGTTTTATAGTTGGAAAGAGCTTAGCACACTGGAATTTAGAAAGCCCAGAGTGATTAGAACATAGTCTAATGGAACAGCGTTATATGAGGTAAGTTTAGAGAGGCAGGGGTTCACATAGGGCCTCTTAAGCCAAAGTAAGTAAGCACTGAACTATTTCTTAAGCAAGGGAATCACTTGATGTGTTTTACTGAACACAGATCGCCCTAGTTGTGACTTGACATGGTACAGAGAGGATAGAAGGAGGAGAATTTTGTGGCTGTTCAAGATAATTATGAGGTATCCTGAAGGAATGTGAATACGATGGAGATGTAGAGAAGTGAATAGATTTGTGAAATTTGAAGTCTGAATCCATGGAAATTGTTTATAGACCAAGGGAAAACACAAGGTTGGATCTTTAGATTTGAGCTTTAGGTACTCATGAATGGTATCGCTAAGGAAGAGTGAGGTTGAGAAGATTCTTACAGGGAAAATATCAAGAGTTCTTCTTTGGCCATGCAAATATCAAGATGCCTATGAGAAGTCAGGTGGAGATGTCACATTGGCAAGTGAATATATGAATTTAAACTGATGTTGCAAGTTGAGGAGTAAACGTCCTATAAAATAAGATCTAAATCCATGGGAAGGGAGTCACTTAGAAAGTAAGTATAGAACTGGTTGAACCAATATTTGGTAATTAAACAGAGGAGGAAACTCAACCAAGACTCCTGGGTAGGAATGGCCAGTAAGGGGGAGGAAAACCTTCAGGGTGTGATGGTAGGGAAGATGGAAGGAAGGTGGGAAACTCTGCGAGATATTGGGAGCAATCCACTGAGACGAGGATACAGTAGTGGTCACTGTGTTTGCCAATATGGGAGTCACTGGTGACCTTGACAAGAGCAGTAGCACTGAAGTGGTGAGAACAGAAATCCCATGGATAGAGACTCAATGACTTGGTGATATCACTGGGAGAGAGTAGTAATGAAAGTTGGCATCAATTAATGGATTACCCATTACTTCACATCTTTTTTACGGTCCCATTTTTTTAATGATACTCTTCAATATCTGCACTTATATTTAATTATGGATATTCCAGTTGTAAATGACAGACAATTTAAAACAACAAAAATATCATGTAAGAGTTTATCTATAATGTTAAACATTTAACCAATTAGTTGAAAAATTCAGAGTTAGGAAGCCAATTATGTTTGAAAACAAATTAGACTGGGAGGAGTTTCTTCTCCTTATGGTTTTATCTGTGTGTGTATATATTCAAGTACTTATTTAAGAACAAACATATCTTTTCAATACCAAAAAGTTGCTTTGTTAAAGTGTGAAGTTATATTATCAAACATATAATGCAAAATAAAAGGGAATGATTATGGTCTAATGGGTATCCCAGCACAAAGTGAATATTTAGGGATCTCCATATAAGATATATTTACATGTATAAAGAAATGTTAAATAGTTATTTTCAAAGACGTTTTGAATTTGCAGTATCTGGAGGGAATACTTATAATTTATTATTTCAATACTTGGCAGATAGCAAGCGCCAGTAAATAATTTTGCCTTTTATAAGCAAAATATTATTTATCAAGACAGTCAAATATCCCACTTACCATGACTGGTTGAGTTCCTCTGACTCCCACTGACAAGGAACACGGGCAGCATTGACAAAAAGCACAGGCTCTGAAAAGCTGGTATTTATTGTTTAAATTTACCATGTTTTAATATTGAAAGCTAGAAGTATGCAGACTTCAAACTCATCACAGCAGGTGTTCAGTAAAGAGGAAGAAGAGAAAATCATCATTCATTCAACCTACTGAACTGTCCTGACATGCACAATATGGCATGCTGTTTCAAATGTATGTTATTTTCCTGCTTGCAGCAGCCCTTCTGCTTAGGAGGGTTTCTTCAAGTACTTAGTTAAGAACAAGAAAGCTTAACAATGCTCTTTCAGAAGGCTTCTTTTGAGTTCTGGTGGGTTTTATGATGCAATTCAACATAATACATAAGAAATAAAGACTCTGCAAACCAAACTCATTTTCTGCCTTTGTCTTTTAAAGATCACAGCTTGAAGATGGTTGGAGCACAGCACAGCTCAGTACAAAGTGTATTAGGGGAAATAAGTTGTGTAGGTGGCAAAATACCCCTACATCAGGGGGTCAATGACTACTGTATAGTAGCCAAATAAAATTTCTATTCATATTCTAGTTATAAATATGTTATTTTTTTCTCCAAAGAGGTATATTTGTGTTTAAGTATTTTAAGAACAAACATATCTTTTCAATACCAAAAAGTTGCTTTGTTTAAGTGTGAAATTATATTATTAAACATATAATGCAAAATAAAAGGGAATGAATACGGTCTAATGGGTCTCCCAGTATAGAATGAATATGTAGGGAGTTCCATATAATTTAATAAGCAATTCTTTCTCTGAAAATAGATCTCATAACTTTCAAACAAGAGAATGTTTGAATTAATTATAAAAGGCATCAGTGTAAAACTAAAAGTGTACCTAATAAAGATGGACATACAATTATCTCCTTTCCCCCACTTAATTTCTGTAAATACTTTTTCAGAATTTATCTTGTGCAACCCCATACTGTCTCTTTGGGTTTTGTATCAATGTATTAAATTCATGATGCACTGTTGGGCAATCTTGACAGGAGGGTTGTTTGTGTCTTACTGGCATCCATTATTCTTAACAAATAACCCCTGTATCATGTAAAAGATTATTACAAAAAGATAGGCATACAGAATATTCCAAAGGCATTTTCACAACTCATAGCTTCTGCTTATCACTACATTCCTTTTCACGTTTTTTTTTCCCCAAACCTCTGACTGTTTGCTTGTCTGCATTTTCTTCCCCCAGATCATTTTCAACTGAAGTCATTCAAGGCAGGGAAATAAAAACTTGTGCTTTTCCACCTGAAGTAGCTCATATAGTGACACTGCAGAGTCTTGTTGAAATATGCTAGTCAGGCGTTTGAAGCTTCTATGATGAGTTTGTAAACAAATTGCAAGTCATTTGTAGATTTGGTTAAACAGATTGTATTGAAAATCGTGATTTATATCAGTAAAGTTAAAGACATTTTATGCTATCAGAATGAAAGTTTGATTGTTTTTTAATGGAAAACCTAAAGCAATTTCCTGATCATTTAAATGCCTAAGTGTTGAATCATAATACCCTAATCCTCACTTCATTTAAGCTGACTAATATCTTTTTCCTTGTTGAATCTCATTTGTTAATATATTTGCCATGTAAAGATTTGATCTATGATTTATGAGTGTGTGGCACTCAAGATATGCAGGAGGTTTTTAATTAATTCAATAAGACTCCATTAGATACAATTTCTTAGTTTTTACAGTTTTTGAAAATTTTTCTATGAGATTAAATTCAGCCAATTTAGATTCTAATATTATCCAAAAGGCATCTTTACCCACATGGAGATAAACAAAAAGGTAGCTCAACCTTTCCATAGAAAGTCAAAGTCATCTTTTTTGTTCTCTTTCAGGATGGTTTAGATGTTATGGATCCAATATGCCATTTTTGTTGTCTTTTGATAGCTTTTCAGAAAAACAAGGAATTTAGGGTACATAAAAAGTTCTATTTGTTTGGTAAGACTACTTCATGTCATAATCTCAAGAGCCATCCACCATTCTGGTTCCTTCTTTTATGTTAAGTATTTCCCATAAGAGACACTTGTATTTTTTGGTGTTTCTAGATATATTGAAATACTTTGTCATTTGATCTCTCTGAAAAATAAGTAATGCTAACAACAAACTTTGTTGTGGTTTATGGGATTTTAGGCCATCCAGAAGAGATATGGAAAGGGGACATTGTTGCTTTCTCTACATACTGATTTCTCTACATGCATTCATAAGAAAATTAAATAATTTAGCAAAACAGAACACAAATGCGTCTCTATTTTTTGTTTTATTTATTTTTTTTAGCGTCCCAACAATTGACAATTTGGGAGAGACAATAATAATAACACTAGTAATAGTGAGACCTCTGTATACATGTTTTGTAGCCATCATCAACATTTCTCTATTTGATTTAATTTTAGAGTAGTTTCTAAAGCAAAAGTTGGGCATTCTAAGATGCAATCATCATAGAAATTGAAATCATCATAGAAATTGAATTTTCTCTTCTTCCTTTTGCAGAACCACAGTGCATCACTTTGCTGCATTCATGCTGTGGTAACGTTCGGGTTCAAGCCAAATAACTCCATGACATCAGTTACTGCTTGACTTGTTTTCCTTAATTTAATAATAGCAAGGCCTTATTGTCATTCAGTTTACATAGCACTTTTGAGTCTCACATCAACCTGGCAAAACAATTGAGGCAGGTGTGTGTTACTATTCTCAGTGGTGAAATTAAGACTTGGACATAAGTTTTTGGACTCTAAATTCTGTGACTCCTCCTTCACTGCCAAAACTCCCATATGCACTAAAATGTTTAACCTGACATAATGCATCAGAGTACTAATACAAATAAACACATCCAGCTTTTCTGTGGCACAAACATGCTTTGGAGAACCCATCATAGTTCAAAGAGTCCAGTAGAAGAACAGAGAATTGCTAAAATGAAGATGCTGGCTAATTTCACCTTTTATTTTATCTTATTTGCTGCCATAGTCTGTGCCAGCTTCTAAATCACAAGCCCATGGTGATGCTGTGATCTATCCAAAATAGAAAGGAAGTCATATTCTCCATACTACAAGAACACCAGTGGGTAAGATTTGGTAAGATAGATGTTTGGAAGAAAATACCCTCCTAACTTTCTAAGCATTTGTGGTACTCAATTTGTTTACCTGATGAGACTCCTTTTCACTTTTGATGTTTCTAGATATATTGGAATAATTTGTCTTTTGATCTCTCTGAAAAATAAGCAGTGCTGACAACAAACTTCATTGTGGTTTATGGGATTTTTAGACAACCTAAAAGAGATGCGGAAAGTAGACATTGCTGATTTCTCTACATAAGCTCTTGTATCTTTTTTAGCTCCTGAAAACTCTGGGAACACAGAAGTGTTTCTTCTTACACATCATGTTTCTCATTCTATTTTTCAACTAATGAAAATCCATTATCAAAGCAATCTGTTACATTCAGTTTGAAGAAGCACCAACACCCACTAGATATATGGTAATCAAGAATGTGCTGAGAGCTACATGTTATCCTCTGAGGGAAAGGAGTGACCTGGTCTACTATGTCAGGGAGTCATATTGCAGTGCCACTGCCTCGATATAGGGAGTGGTGAGTTTAATCCCAGATAGGGAGGCAGGATGACAACATGGCTAAAAGCTAAGGTTTCAAAGTTAGGTATGCCAGACTTTAATTCCCAACTCTGTGACTCATTATCAGGATGAGAAGTATAGTTGTTGGGTTTTTTTTTAAGTTTCTGTAAGTGTCACGGGATGCTTACACACACTTTAAAGATTTGAACAGGTCATACAGTCAAACAATTCAAGAATCAAAACAATATGAAGAGGCCCAAAATGAAAAATGTTGCTTTTATCACTACCCCCACTTACTCTTTCCTATTTCACTTAAAACACAAACACTTATATAACATTTTGAATGTCGTAATGCAAATGCAAATACAAATATACCTTATTATCTTTTCTTCCTTGAGTATACTAAAGGTAGCAAGTCAAACTTGCAGATATAGAGGTCTCATTCTCTTACGTAGTCTACCTTAGAAAAATGTGACAACGTGCACAGGGGAGGATTCATGACTAAGGTGAAAGTGATACTATAGATTTTGGACGTTAGGTTGTTATAGCCAAACCATGAGAATGGAGAATCACCAGCACACCAGGGTTCAAATTTTGAGTCCTTTAATAATGTGCGGTCAAGAGTAGGCTCACGCCAAGAAAGCTCTTGACATCAAATTAAACTAACAAGAAGTTTATAAAGGCAAAAACTGCAAGTGGGCTACATAGCAGGGGGGTGAGGGAACAGGGAGTTAAAAACAAAAAGAACAATCTCTTGGCACCACATCTGATTTCAGTTGACAAGGCATACAATTGCACAGAACTTATAGTTAGGGAGTTTTCAAACAGTCAGCGTGAACAGCTCAGGGGAACAAGACTATGTGTCTGTGGTCATGGGAAAGTTACAGCAATCACACGTACACACTGGGGGGATCATTTTTAGGTTGGGCAGACAGCGAAGATGGAGGATTTTAACAAAATGGAGTTACTTATGTCAAGCAAGTTCATGTAATTATTTTGCATATTTCATTAGCTATTTCAAGGTCACAAAGGGAGTTTCAGCCTTTTTTTTCTTGTAAGATTCTTGCTCTTGGGCCCAGTTATCATGTTGTAAAGAAGCCCAAGCAATCCGGGTAGAGAAAGACCATGCCCCATGGCCCAGAGCCCTATCTAAGCCTGTGGCTAACAGGCAGCACCTACTTGCTAGGTGTTTGAATAAATGAACTTGAACATAGCTCTTCCAGTCCCTAATTGAGTGAACTCGCCTGTTGCATTGAGACACAATGACCTGTCTCTGCTGAGATCTGCCAAATAGTAGATTCAGGTCAAAAAAAATAAATGTTTGCTATTGTTTACCATGTTTTTGGATAGGTTGTTAAATAACATTAGGTAATTGCAATAAATTTCTGATTTACTGTACCATGTTTCTGTTGATGGAAATTTGGATTCTTTTTAACCACCTACTATTATAACCACCTACTATTATAAACAAATATACATACTTATATATGACTTAAAGTAGGCATGAGTAACCCCATGCCTACTTTAAGTCATATATAAGTATGTATATTTCTAGGGTAAATGTCAGAAGTAAGACTTATGGGCTAAAAATAAAGATCATTTTAAATATTTTAACAGATAGTACCAAATTACATTTTATAGCAGGTTTTCTTCTAATTTATAAAGCAGAATACATAAAGTAGAAATTATTTTGCAGTATAGCAGAAAACATAGTACCTGAAATAGTAAACACACAACAAATTTTATGAGAAAAATGACCCACAAAGAACTGCTTTTTGAATATTTTTTCCCAAAAGCTAACTGAATGCTTGATGTGAGATGTTGCTACTTGAGTTTTACTTTGCTTAATAATGCTGTATTGAAAATGTTTCAGGGGCGTTTAGTATGTGAGCATTTATTCTCTTATGTCACTTTTGTCACAAAAATAAGACATAGTATTATTTTCCAAAAAGTAGTTTTTTCTTTTGAAAAATTAGTTTTCTCTGTGATGAAGTGAACTGTTTTGCATGTTGTTAGTTTAGCGCTGTGTTAGGGTTCTCCACAGAGACAGAACCAATTAGATATATACATAGAGAGAGAGGTGAGAGAGTATTTATTAGGGGAATTATTTCACACACTTATGGAGGCTGAGAATTTCAATCTACAAGTGGAGACCAGAGAAGCCAGTGGCATGGCTCACTCCAAGTCCAAAGGATTCAGAACCAGGGAAACTGATGATGTGACTCTCAGTTTGAGAAATTGGAGCACCATTAATGCAATCACAGAATTCAAAGACTGGATCATCTGGAGTTCTGATGCTCAAACAGATGAGAAGATGGGCATTTCAGGGGTGGAGGGAGAGAAAGAGAGAGAGAGAGAGAGAGAGAGAGAGAGAGAGAGAGAGAATGAATGAGAATATTCTTCAGCTTTTTTGTTCTATCCCAGTCCACACTTGATTGAATGGTGCCCACCCACACTGGGTGAGTCAGGTCTTCCTTTCTCTGTTTGCTGATTCCAATACTGTTTCAGAAACACCTATACAGACATACACAGAAATAATGCTTTACCTGCTATCTAAATATTCCTTAATCCAGTGAAGCTGACACCTAGAATTAATCATCACAGGCACTATGTTGTTGACTATCACAAAACTACTGTAAATTCTCAATACGCTAATGAACATTGCAATAAGGAAAATTAAGAGCATATTGTCAAATGTTTAGAGTAAATCAACCAGTGATTGGTGTTTCTACTCATACTATTATTTTCCAATTAAAAATTTTTCCAAGAGAAACATCTTTAGTAACAGAAAAGTAGAGGACTGATTTAAATTCAATAGACGTATCACAAACAAAGTTTTTAAATTATTCTATTTTCAGCCTTTCTATTTCTTCCTGATTCAGTCTTGGGAGGTCGTGTGTTTCTAGGAATTCATCTCTTTCCTCAGAGATTTCCAGTTGTTGCCATAAATGTGTTCATAGTAGTCTTTGGTGATCTTTTGGATTTCTGTAGTATGAGTTGTAATGTCACCTCTAACATTTCTGATTGCAGTTGTTTGAGTCTTCTCTCTCTTTTGGTTAGTCTAGCTGGCAGCAAGACAATTTGGTTTATCCTTTCAAACAGCAAACTTTATGATTCATTGACCTTTTGTATCTTTTTTTTTTTGTTTCAATCTCATTTAGTTCTGATCTAATTTTTGTTCTTCTTTTTCTTCCGCCAGAGTTGGGCTTATAGTGTTCTTGTTTTTCTACTTCCTTGAGGTGAAGGCTAAATTTTTTTATTTCAGATTTTTCTATCTTTTTGATGTAGGAATTTAATGCAATAAACTTTCTTTTCAGCATTGCTTTTGCTGTATCCCAGAGTTTTTTGTACATTGTGTCTCTATTTGCATTTGTTTAGACAAGTTTTTTGATTTCTGTCTTAATTTTACTCAAGGGTCATTTAACAACAAATTTTTCAGTTTCCATGTTGTGATGTAGTTTCCTCTTAGTGTTGATTTCTAATTTTATTCCACTGTGGTCTGAGACTATGCTTGGCATAATTTCGATATCTTTGAATGTATTGAGACTTGCTTTATGACCAAGCATATAGTCAATTTTGGAGAATGTTCCATGCAGGGTTGAGAAGCATGCACATTCTGTAGTTGTTGGATAGAATGCTCTGAAGATGTTTATTTGGTCCATTTAATCTATAGTGTAGCTTATGCACAGAGTTTCTTTGTTGATTTTTCTGCTTCAATGATCTGTCTAGAGATGTCAGCAGGGTATTGAAGTCCCCCACTATTATTGTATTGCTATCAATAAGTTTTCTTAAGCCTAGCAGTATTTGTTTCTTTAATTTTTGATGCACTGATGTCAAGTGTATACACATTTAGGATAATTCAATTGTATTGAACCTTCTATCATTACATAAAACCCTTTTGTGTCTTTTTTTATTACTGTTATTGGTTTAGAGTTTGTGTTATCTGATATGAAAATGTCTACTCCTGTTAACTTTTGTTTTACATTTGCATGGTATATCTTTTTCCACTCATTTACTTTAGATCTGTAGTTGTTTTTGAACAGTAGGTTTTTTTTTTTCAGTGGAGCATTTAGGCCATATACAGTCTGGGCTAACATTGACATGTAAGGTTTTGTTCCTGCCATAGTGTTGTTAGCTAGCTGTCTTGGAGTTTCAAATGTGTAGTTGCTCTATTGAATCTGTGAGCTTTGTGGAAATGTGGCCTTCTATGATGGAAAACATCATCATTTCATTTATAAGTTTAAGATTCCTTTGAGCAATGCTTGTAGGGTTCGTCTAGTGGCGAGAGATTTCCTTGGTACTTGTTTGTTGGGAATAATTTTATGTCTCCTTCATTTATGAGACTTAGGCAGGATATAAAAATTATTGGCTGGGTTTTTTTTAAAGGAAGTTGAATATAGACCTACAATCTCTTCTGGATTGTAGATTTTCTGCTGAAAAGCCTCCTATTAGCTTGATATTATTTCCTTTATAGGTGATTTGCTGCATCTCTCTTGCTGCTCTTAGAATATTTTCTTTCATTTTGACTTTGGATAGTCTGATAACAATATGTCTTGGTGAGGTTCTTCTTGCAATGTATCTTCCAGGCATTCTCTGAGTTTCTTGTATGTGGATGTTTAAATCTCTCTCAAGACCAGGGATGTTTTCTTAAATTATTTCCTCAGATAGGTTTTTCATGCTTTTTACTTTTAGTTCTCCTGTTGAAAAACTTATGATTCATAGATTTTGATGCTTTGCTCATTTTAAAAAGTTCTCTTTTCTTTATTTTTGTCTTTCTGGATTAATTCAAAAAATCTTTCTTCCATCTCTATCTTACTTTCACTTGGTCTAGTCAATTGTCAAAGCTTTCAGTTGTGCTTTATAATACCCTCAATTTTTTAGTTTTTTTTTTTAACGATGTCTATCTCTCCTTTAACATCCTGAATTTTTTTTACTGATTTATCTGTGTCAGTTTCAGCTCTCTTGGATCTTATTGAGTTTCTTTAAAATCAATATTTTGAATTCTTTATCTGATGTCTCAAGGATTTTATTTAGGTTAGGATGCACTGCTGGAGAGTTAGTGTGTCCCCTAACACTGTTTTATCATACTTTCTGAGTTGTTTTTCTGGTTCTTTCTCATGTGAATGAAAGATCTCTCTTTCTTATCTTTTGAACTTGCCTTCATTTGGATTTTTTTTTTGTTTTCTTTCTTGAAAAGATGTCATCATGCATGTTATAAAGTGTCTTTTGACTTTGGTTCTGGTGTTTTCAGTAATGACAAGTCTGTGTAGGTTCCCTAGATATAGACAGCCTTTGTACGTTGACTTTCCTGAGGGCTGATTATAATAGTACTATGATAGCACTGTAATATACTAGGGTCGTGGGTCATCTATCTACCTTCTGTGGTGCCAGAGTGGTGGGAGTTTGGGAAGCTTATCTTGCTCTACAGAGGTGTATGTGTTGGTGTCAACAGAATTACTATTGTGTTGTGTCCTTCAAATTCCAGGTCAGCCAGTGGCACTTACATGTATGAGCTGGCTCCAGCAGATGTAAACAAGTGTTTACTTGGTCTTTACTAGGAGAAGCTCTCTGTGGTCTCATGCAGTGAGCTGATCTGTGGAGTACACAGTGACCTGAACTCCCATTTCGGTCACAGAATGGGGGTGGGGAGCAATAAGCCAAGATGGGTGGTGCTGGACTGGACAGGCCCACCTACAGGTCTGCCGATGGCAGGCACAAGCACTTGGCTCCAAGGCAGGATTGGTGTGCAGTCACCAAACACCCAGAGGTGTGTCCAGGCATAAAATTGAGGACGCTCTACTGCCCCAAGTTCTCTGCATAGGAAGAGGAGGGCAGCCTAAACTTCTATTTTAAAAGAGTGGCTGCTCCAGATTCCTGGGGATACATCTGGACATTGAACAGAGAGAGAGTGCCACAGCACCAAAAACTCTGCCCCTGAAGGGGGAGTGGCTCAGGCCCCCAATCTAGAAGAGTGAATTTTATTAGATGCTTTGGAATATTCTCCAGCTAGGAGCAGATGAACCACTGCAGTGATGCGTTATTTGCATCACTGGGGTGGGAGGCAGGTAACTGAACCACCTTTTCCAGGGCAGCAGATGTGCCTTTGGCTGAGTGCAATGCCTGGGAAAGGGGCAGAGAGACCATTGCACCAGCAGGAACTGAAGTGGAGGAGCTTATGTTATGACCGAGTAAGTGATAAGAAGTCACGCCAGCAAACTGAGTCTAATTAATTATGAGTTTTTACTAACATGCGGGTCAAGAGCAGGCAAACGCTAGGAAAAACTCTTGACAAACTAGGGCAGTTTGTGACAAGCTTTTATAGGTAAAATGTGCAGTATTGGCTAGGTAGCAACTTAGTGACCATAGAAACCATTTTTTCCCCAGGAATTAAATAATTCATATTTATATAACACACAGGACAAACGAAACCTTACAAGGAATATTACAAAATATTTTAACTAAGTAGTAATGAATTAACAATAAAACAAAAAATACAACATACACTGTTTAAAGAGATTTTTGCATTACATATACATTTGTTAGAATATAATCAATGCACAAGTTTCCCTTTAAGACATTTAGGTTCTGAGCCGGGCTCAGTGACTCAGCCTGTAATCCCGCGCCTTTGGGAGGCTGAGGTGAGTGGATGGCCTGAGCCCGCGGGTTCGAGACCCCCTGAGCAGCAAGACCTCATCTCTACAATAAATCAAAAAATCAGCCGGGCATGGTAGCGCATGCCTGTAATTCCGGCTACTTGGAAGACTGAGGCGGAAGGATCGCCGGAGCCCAGCAGGTCGAGGCTGCAGTGGGCTGGGAGCGGCCACTGCACTTCAGTCTGGGTGACAGAGTGAGACTCCAACTCAAAAAAAAAGACATTTAAGTTCTCACCTTGTCTATATTTTTGTCTTCTCTCGGTTTCTCCATTTTTTTCTTTCTGTTCCCTACTCTGAGCCGCCTCTCTGCTCACCACCCTGTCTTTACAATGCATAGCAACTATTAACTAACAACTTAGCAACCAAAATGGAGAGTTTTGATAGTTAGGGAGTTTTGATTAATTTTATGTCCTAGTTATAGCCAGTGCCCAGAAAGTCCCTGGAATTTAAGATAGTTGCATAGAGACAAGGTAGAAGAATCATTATGCAATGGAGTTACCTTGTTTAGGTCACTAACAGAATATAAGAACAAAATATGAAAATGTAAGAATGGGGTTTTGCAAAGTGTAGCATTTGATTTCAGTTAACAAAGCATACAATTACATGGAACTTATGGGTAAGGAGTTTTGTAATAGTCAATAAGAAACGATCAGCATGACCTGCCCGAGGGGGACAAAGCTGGGGATCTGTGGTCACGGGAACGTTACAGTAATCACGCGTAGGCATTGAGGAGTGATTCTTAGGTCAGGCAGGCAACTAAGATGGAAGCTTTAAACAGTAAGCTGGTTGATACTATTATTTTGCTAGCAATTTGATTTTATTAACCGATTAAGCACATTTCACTTAAATCCCTGATCCACAGTGCTGTGTGTGCCAAGTGCCTGGAATAATGTCTGGGTGTGGAGTAGAATGAGTACGGCTACACCAAGTTTTTCATGTGAGAAGGGGGGGGATGGGTCTAGATCTCATTTGGGGAGATGTATGGATCTCTAGTTGATAGGTAAGTATTGGAGAGAAACTCTCTGCCCTGTTCCAGAAACTGGGGCTTCGCTCATTTTTATCCACCCAATGCCATTTTTGGGGTTGTTTGCCAACCTTCTTATCCCCAAGATCTGGGATGTCCTTTGCTGTTTCAGCAATTTCCCATTTTTTTCTTGAAGTAAAGGTCACTGAGTTGATCTTTCCATACTATTTTGCTATTTTTAGGTGGGTGAGGCATGTTGAAAGCCTCTAATTTCCATCTTGGGGAAAAATAAACAAACAAACAAAAAAATTGAAACTCAACTTCTAAAGTTCATGGTCAGTTTTTGAAGAAAACATTTCTCTTTAATTTTATACTTTTTTAAGTGACCATTAGAATTAAATAAGAATTAAAAGCTTGCTTATGCTATGTTTATAGAAAATGATATAGATGTAACTTAGGCTTCAACCCAGTTAAAATGTCTAGCAATGACATTTGAATATTATTTTATAAAAACACTGAAAATTGATACTTTGGGAAAATAACCTAGCATTTATCCTTTTCTATATCAACAAAACTTTGGAGTAACTAAATTCTTGATTAAAAAAAGAAGTTTATCATTATAGCACTATTTTAGCTTTTTTTTTTAAGATTCCAGAGCTAGTCTGGTATCTTATTTCGATTTTTGATTTTATTGTTTTGACTGTTTGTTTTGATCACTTTTGTTTGCTTCTTTCTTTCTTTCTTTCTTTTAACATATTTTTATTTTAAAATTGTGTGGTACAGTTAAGGGTTAGGTATACAAATGTGCATCATGCAGCTACCCTTGTTGATGAGGTGTCCCCTCCCATCCCCAGACAGATATTGACCAACATTAATCCCACCTCTCTTTCCCTCCCTGCCCCCCCCATAGTTTCCCACCACCATTGATCCTTTTCTTATAGTATTATGGTAGTTGTTCAAGGTCCACTTATGTGTGAGAACATGTGATGCTCAGATCTTTGTTTCTGGGAGAGATCACTCAGTATTATAGACTCTAATTCCATCTAGGTTGCTGCGAAATTCATGATTTTGTTCTTTTTTTATGACTGTGTAATACTCCATTGTGTATATGTACCACATTTTTGAAATCCAGTCCTCTTTTGATGGACAGCATGGTTGGTTCCATGATCTTGCTATGGTGAACAATGCTGCCATAAACATACGTGTGCAGGTATCTTTTTTATAGAGTGATTTGAGTTCTTCAGGGTATATTCTCAGTAGGGGGATTGCAGGGTCATATGGAAGGTCGATTTTTAGAGCTCTCAGGAATTGCCACACTGATTTCCACAGACGCTGCACTAACTTACGCTCCCACCCAACAGTGTAGAAGTGTTCTCTTTTCACCACAGCGTCTCCAGCATCTGTTATTTTTTTGAGTTGTTAATAATGGCCATTCTGACTGGAGTTAGGTGGTATCTCAGTGTAGTTTTAATTTGCATTGCCTTGATGATTAGTGAGGTTGAACATTTTCTTCATGTGTCTATTGGCCGTTCGTATGTCTTCTTTTGAGAAGTGTCCATACCTTTTGCCCACTTTGTAATGGGGTTGTTTGTTTTTTTCTTTTCAGCACGTTTGAGTTCCTTGTAGATCCAAGATGTTAGGCCTTTGTCAGATATGGAGTTGGCAAATACTTTTTCCCAGTCTGTGGGCTTTCTCCCTGCTCTCTTGATGGTTTCTTTGGCTTTGCAGAAGCTTGTCAGTTTAATGAGGTCCCACTTGTCTATCTTATCTCTTATGGCGTGTGCATTTCGGGTTTTGTTCAGGAATTGGATGCCAGTTCCAATTTCCATAAGGGTGTGTCCTGCATTTTCTAAGGTTCTTATGGTTTGAGGTTTTACATTTAGGTCTCTGATCCATTTAGAGTTAATTTTTGTGATGGGGATAGGTAGGGGTCTTGTTTGAATCTTCTGCATGTGGTCAGTCAGTTTTCCCAGCACCATTTACTGAATAGGTTCTCCTCTCCCCAGTGGTAGGTGGTGGAGGCTTTGTTGAAGATGAGTTGGTTGAGAAATTGAGGTTTTGCTTCTGGAATCTCAATTCTATTCCATTGGTCTATATGCCTGTTCCTGTACCAGTACCAAGTTGTTTTGATTATTGCAGTTTTATAGTAATATATATATATAATATACATATATATATTAGCTTTTAAAAAAAGAAGAAATAATAAAATTAGAATATTACCATTTGACAAAACCATAACAAAATTTTCTAATTATTTCGATATTTATGATATCATAAAATGATACTAAAATTATTATTCTTGTCAATATTTTCTAATATCATAAAATGAGGGACAATGTGATATTAGGAATTTTATGGAAGTTCGTAATACCACTCATAAGGCAATTCTGTCCAAATAATATTACAAAAATCAAACCTGATTCTGGTCAAACTTCTAGACTTAACTGTCAGTTTACAGGAAACACAGGGAGTAGAAGAGCATGCCAAACAAACCACAGCGATGCCAAGCAAATTGAAAAAAAAAGGATATAGCAATTGGTAAGATTTAAACACTGACTAAGTTTTATCTTATTCTAAGGAATTGCTATTTATTCCTGGATGGTTTGTGGTATTATCATTGTGCTTTTAGAAGGGCCTTTGTGTTTCTAAAACATTTAGTAAAGTATTTGGAATTTGCTTTGAAACAATTTGGTGGAGTTGAGTATGGATGGAGACATAAATGAATCAGTGTGTTCCTGAGATGGTGGTTATTGGAGATAGGTGACCAGTGCACTGAGGATTTATTATGCGATTCTTGTATATGCCTGTGTTTGCTTGAAAATTTCCATTATAAAAGTGTTTTTTAATGGTAGCATTACAACAGAGTAAAAAAAGATGCTTGATATCCAACCATATATTTTCTCAATACTTGGTATAAAAGCAGCAAACAGTCAACAGAATGTCCAAATTATAAGTTGAATGAGTCAATCTCAATTAGAAAGGATTCGGAGATCTAATTTATTCAATTATGTTGAGAATAAACTTAAGCTCACCTTAATGCTAACTATTCTATCATACTAAGTAATTTACAGAGAGAAGTTCTGTTAGAAATATCTATAAACCATATTTATTTTTAAAATGGGGGTAGACAAAATCATCTTAAGTGACTAGCTTCTTTGTGGGAATTTTGAAAGAAGATTTTAAATTACTTTCAAACACAGAGAACTCTGGAGACCTAAGAATATTTCTAATTTGTATAAAGGGGCAGATGTCGGGATAACAATTGTCAATTTTAAAAAATAGTGGTATTAGGCCAGGTGTGGTGGCTCATGCCTGTAATCTTAACACTTTGGAAGACCAAGGCAGGAGGATTGCTTGAGGCCAGGAATTAGAGATCAGCCTGAGAGACATAACGAGATCCCATCTTTACAAAATAAAAAATAGTGCTATTAAACATAAGCTTGACTTTATACTAAAAATAAGGTAAATGCTTAGTAAGGCAGAAAAACAGTGCAATTAGAACAAACAAAACAATCTGTGAGGTAATATGGCTGTCTCTAGCTTCAGAAGACTGCTTAGGAGAGTTTAAAGATATGGTCACACACTGTGTCTGTAGAGAATAATAACCATGGAGATACCATCCAAACTCACAAGGAAGATAAAGTGCAAGAGCTTAACGAATTGGGTAAAGTTCTGTAATGTTCTAGAATATGTTATCTTGACAGTAGTGTTTAGCAAAAGATGCTGAGACCTTGATATAAATTAAGAGACTGATGACTAAGATAAGCACAAACTATATGCACACCTGAGAGGTGAGGCTTTAGCCAAGCTGTTCGGAATTGTTAGGACTGATACCTTTTTGGAAGATGTTCAGGACTTGTGAGGACTACAAGTTTTACAAGAGAGAGACTATGGAAATGGAAAGAAACTAACTAATTAGTTTTCTCACCCAAAGGAATCCATAGTTTCAGTTTAGCTAGAAACATCAAAATGTCAATTACTGCCCCCTAAATGAAAAATCAGATACATGGGTTTTTGTACATGTTACTGAATACAGAATATACATTCACATAAATTGAGCCTAAAGGAATATCCCAGGACCCTTTAAATAACTGCCTTCCTCTTGGAAATCATAGATAAAACCAGAGTATCTTGAATGCACATACAAAAAACTGTAGGTGATCACACTGAATGATAGAAGGATAAATTCTGCTTGTCATGGAAAAAAAGATTTCTATGATGTTTGATAAATGTGAGGACTACATTTCTGAATATTAGACTCTAACTTTACAATAGTTAACAGTTTTCAATAATCAAGATATTAACCATGCATTAAAACTGAATTGCTTTTGTTAAGATATTTGAGTGGAATAATGTCTGATGCCAATTACGTTCTTATAAGCTATTTATTTGATTGTTCCATTAAGAAATCGTTTGCAAAACCAAAGTCTCATATGTTAAAATTATTATATGCAATTTAGAAACAGACGTGAAAACTTATATATCAAATGCTGTGGAATAAGGCACAGATAAAAAGTTGAACAAAGCAAAGTTTAGCTTATTTAGGATTAAAAACCTTATGTATTACTTAGCGTCATGAATAAATTCTTGCATCTAGAAACAAGTAGAAGTACATAATCTGAGCATACTAAAAACCATATTTCAACTTAATTTTCATTTCTCTACATATGCAATCTTTACATGTATTTCACAGATTGAGATTTTATATATGCTCCACTGATTTTTGTATCTTGTGTACGAAGAAATACTTTTGTGCTTCTGATAAATCATACTCTGAGAACATCCTCTGTGGTATCTCATATTTCTGGACAACTTTGTAGCAAAGGCACTTTTCTTCTAGGCTTATTTTTCTAAGAATATTTGTATTGGAAAGAGCTGTGGAGGGTAAAGATAATATCTTCTTTAGAGCAAGGACAGGTTTGCTTACAGCTTGCAAGATTTCCCTCTTTCAGGAAAAAGTATAGGAATGTGTATTGACTATTATAAAAGATTCAATTTTCCTAAGCTCAGGGTTTGTCTCATGTCATGCAATTCACTACACACACAGTTGCCATCTTGATTCCCGATGTCATCTTGTAGGAATCCTAGCTTGAGAAACTAGTACAAAAATGCTGACAGGCTATCTACTACTATTGCTGGGAGTAATAACTGAACTTTTGTCTCTGATCCCAGAGTCTTGTGTCTTCAACCATCAACTGTGACAAGCTAACTTGACTTGGAGGTGGATAAAATATCAGACCCTTGGCATCTGTTATATGTGTTTTAATGTACTATGTAAGGCTTAATTCTGGAAATATAAGGATAAATAGAATTGAAGACTGTCTCTAACCTCTAATTCTTTGGAATGTCAATTTTCTTATGGTTTCTGCAAATGCTGTGAATGCAGTATCACAGCTACTCTGAAAACATTTCATTGATTCTGTCTTTACTTGCAATTTCTTGATTTTAACCATTTCCCCCCACAGTGTTGCTTAGAAAGAGATCATTTCTACTTAACCAGAAATCTCTACTAGTCAAAATTCAACCTTGCTTTGTTCATGTAGCATGAGTTCATGTAGCATGAACTGAGTTCAATCAGATGTGGCTGAGTATGAGGAGAGGGAGGCAAGTACATCATACACGTATGACTTTCTGAAGCTACCATCTTCAACAAGAACTCTAGAAAAGACAGATTCTAGTCTTATACTTTAAGGCACCAAAGCTAGAATGTCTCTTAGAAATTCTCCCTGTTTCGATAACCTCAATAGTGGTTGCTACATGCCATTTTCTGTATGCCTCAATTTCTTGGTGACAAAATAAAGGAATTTCAATAATTCAAAAGACAACTGCAACTACATAATGAAAGCGAATGAGCCAATGCAACTCAGTTCTTTAAACGAAAGGCATTATAGAATGAAATTATTTTATTTCAGCACTCCTCCTGAGGTGCTTTTGTATTTCTCGCTAAAGAAAATGCAATTTGCTACCAGTAGGGAAGCATCTTTCCTGTTCAGTGCTTGATGGTATAGGATGAGTGCCACCTCTCTCTAAATTATACTTTCTTTTACTTCTAACAATTTGTTAATTTTATAAGCCAACATCTTGACTAGTAACTCAGTAGGGATAGATTTTGCAATTGACAAACTTTCCATTTAAGTCCCTCATCCCACTGTTTAATTTTCACTTAAATAAATTCTTATAATCATCATATTATAATGGTAAAATTAAGAAAGCTGAGTCAAAAGTAATAAAAATACGAGTGATTTACAATTTTACCCTGAGTTGAATATAGAAATGAAGCCCAAAACAATCATTACTAATGTTATAAAAACATGAAAAGTCCCATTCAAGAGCAGTCTCCTTGGCCTTGCTTAGATCTATTCTTTTTCTACTGAAAACACTTCCATGATTGAAGGATTGCATTCACATTAGAACTAGAATCATTTTACCTTAAAACAAAGATTTATAAGGCATATTCTTTATGAAGTTGACCTAAAAAAATTCCAGATTAATTTGTTTACTTCGTTTCATTAAATAATTAAATTTTTATTTCTCATTTTTTTCAGAAAGCATACTACATTTAATGTACCATTAAAATAAGTAACTGCCTCAAGGGCTTGTGCTATATTTTTTATCCTTTTAAATAGTTTTAATTTTTGTATTCTCATCTATTTCTTTATTATTGTATTTTATTAAGTTTAAGAAGCACCTTTAAAGCATACCTTCCCATTTTAATTCATATCTCTGAAACTAAAATGCATGTTACACTCGATGACATTCACTGAATATGGTATTCTGCATATCTCTGGTTGTCTCCTCAATATCCACTTTCCAGTCAATGAAAATTCTCTCTGACTTGAGATCTGCACAGAATCGGGTTCTCGTTCTCTGGCTTCTGGTTCTTAAAAGGAATGTATTCCATAGGCTCCTATTAATAGGCATAATGAAAACAGTCTTTTTCTACCCAAGACCGTAGGTTTCATCTAGTTGCTACTCTCTGAAGGCAATAGACTTTCATAACTGCTTGCTCCATCTCAACTGCCAAACTAAGGATTGTCAACTGTTTAGACTGGCTTCCAACTGTTGCTTACTTCTAGTTTATTTGTAGACACTTATTTGTTTCCTTAAGCTTTTCATGCCTTTGCAAATTGTTCTTGTAATTTCTTATTGTAAAATATTTAATTGACAAAATAAGAGTATATAGATTCAATGTGTACATGATGATTTAATACATGTATATGTTGATGATTACCATAGCTAGATTAGTGACCAATCCACCATCACCCATGCTGTATTTTGAACTTGTTGATATTATATTGCAAGATGAACTTGTTCATCGTGAAAGTTTCTACCATTTAATCAAATTGTCCCTGTATTTAATTTTCTGTGCCTTACTGAGTGTGCCATTTCTTTCCCGATGGGCTCCTCACAAAGAGGGTAATTTTTGTCAGAGGTAGTCTGAAGAAACAGCCATCAGAATGGCATTCTTGGGTTTGGTTGCACATGTCTTCAATGTTCACAATTGTTGAGTGGCACGAGACACCGGTAATCTGTGGCATGCACTCGTGTCATGATTGCTCAGTTTATGGGTCACAGCATGTGTTGACTGTGATGACAATGGTGATTACAAGATTGTAGGGTGAGTTGGCTGCTCTGATTGTGCTTGAGACAACACATGCACACACACATACAACATTTTTAACTGAAAGTCATGAATTAAAAATCTAAGGTACAAGTGGAAAATCAGAAATAATACATCAGCTTTCAAAGAATATATTATTGCCTGTAGCAGCAAACCACTTGTGAATGAGAATCAGATTCAGACATTAATTAAAAGAATTATGGACTACAGCATCACTGTAATTTACAACGACTCTTATGCTAAAGAAAGAAACATCCTTGCTCATGAAAGCAGTACTTCTTCTTCTATCGGAAAAAGATAATGTACACTGATTTCACCTGGGAAATCTGTCCCTGAAATTCATACAAATTCTTCTTAGGGACCTTCCTTACCATCCTTTCCTCCTGGCCTACAAACGGAATTAGATTCCACAATAGCCCAAGAGATGGACATGATATGTCCTTTGATGATACATCTTATAGACCAAATTGACAACATCTTGTCAATTTATAAGTGTAGGACTTATACAGCCTTATATTTCTAAAGTATTAAAATAAGGAGGACAAAGTATTATGCTATGTCAAAGTTATTGTGAGTGCATTCATCTAGGAATCAGGATTTAATAACTTGGCTCAAGTTCCTAGGAGTGTCAACAAACTGCTCTACTGGTCAACTGAAACTTAAATATACCAGTGCCTACAGTCATTTGAAATGCCAGAACTCTCCTGATATCTGAAAGAAATCAGTCTTTTTTTTTTTAGTTGGAGTCTCACTCTGTTGCTCAGGCTGGAGTGCAGTGGCATACTCACAGCCACCCCAGCATCAACCTGCTGGGCTCTGGCGATCCTTCCACCTCAGCCTTCCAAGAAGCCAGAGCTACAGTAGTGCACTACTACGCCCCGCAAATTTTTGATATATTGTAGAGATGACGTCTTGCCAACTTACCCAGGCTGGTCTCAAACCCATGGGCTCAGGCAATCCACTCACTTTGGCTCCCGAAGTGCTGGGATTACAGGCTGAGCCACCAAGCCCGGCCGAAAAGCAGTCTTAAGTCTCAAGGAGATTAAATGAATCAATTGTGTACAACCTTGTCAAGTACCTCCTAGTCACATTCCCTGGGAGGGCCCATAGGACACCACCAGCCTCACAAAGATATTCTGAAATGTATTGTAGACAGGCCATCAGCATCATCCTTGAGAACCTATGAAGGCTAGAGGTGATGGGGTGATGGTGGGGTATGCAGGGGGCATGATAGCTCTAATTTCAGCAAAAATAAGATCTGAGAGGGTTTGATGCCAGATAGCTTCAGTTACCATCAAAGCCAAAAGGGTGGACCAAGGCCTTAGGGAGAGTGGTGAACAGAGTGGTTTGAACAGTGGTGTTCTGTGACAATGGCTACTTGATGATGTGGTCCTGAGAATAAAATAAATGACTTGATCACCAAGCTTTTATAATGGTGTTTTTTGACAAAAACTACTGGAAAAAATTCTAGATTTAGAGGACAAAAATCTAAGTTCAGATATAGTAGTGGAGACTCAGGTTTGTCCCAGTTTGCACACATAAAGCCCCTCCAGTGAAAAATGGAGATGTCTATTTAATGAAGGACCCTATAATATATAATTTTTTGAATCTTCTTACAAGATTTCTCTAGAGAGACTTGGGATAGGGTGTGTAGGGGGATGGGAGAGGAGGTCATAGTTAAACAACTAATTGGAGCACAGAGTTGCAAGGACCCAAAAAGGTAATACTCTGCTCTAACAGCGTTCTGTTACTGATTGCCTTACTGCCAATATCTGCTTCCCCCAAGACTGCATCCCAAAGCTATGTGACTGATAACAGCCTGGTACTGACTGTCAGTGTTTACTTTCCTAAGGCTGCATTTCAAAGCCAAGTGTTACTGGTTTAGTGCAGACATCTACACTCCAAGGTCGTGAGAATGGCCTTCAACAGTACCGACATGACATCTGCATTTGAAGGCGAGAGGACAGTCAACTAAAACTCTCCAAATCACTTCTTGGCTCCCAAAACCAAAAACTCCCTAAAACTGCTTCTCAAAACCCAATGAGCCAAGACTGGGGTTTTATAAGGGGCCTGCAAGAGAAAGGCTGCTGGTTTCTCTCTTGCTACCACCCCCCTTCTTTTATTTTATTTAATAAACTTTTAACCACCAGCGACTCGTCTCTTCCTTCTCAGCATATGTTACAACCTCCAGCTATGTGACAAGGCAGCAATGCATGAGGGGAAGGTAAAATACCCACTTTTCAAAATATATTGCAGCCCAGGATTTTGAGTGCCCACTGTGGACAAATTCCCCACTGTGTGGCGTACAACTGTTGTGCCTTGAGTTTTTGGTATTTCAGAAAGTTCCTGGAAGAAGCCCAGCTGGGGAAACGAAAGCCAGTTGTATCCAGAGATGTGTGAGTTGGAGATAAACTCCGGTGAACCCTCTGCTTTGCCACACTAAAATCCCCATGTAGGTTGGAGCTTAGTCACCACTTTCTACGCATGCAATGTATGAAGAGGCACAATTGGCCACTGCAACTCATTGACTTTACTTGCCTTTATGTACACGGATGCAGCAAAACAGCACAGCACAGCCCTATTTTCACCTTTGCTCGGGAAGGAGCTGCTTTGGGAACTATCCCCGGCATTCTCATTTGCCACAAGTAATAAAATCCCTTTGCTAAATCCTACTTTGTTGTGGCCATTGGGTTGCCACCCCACAAGTGACTGAATCCACCCAATGTGTGGGTAACAATATTATACATTGGCTCCACACTGCTTCCAAACTCCAGGGAAAACACAAAGTCATCATGGGCTACCTGTCAGAGTTGGGGCTCATGGAAGTTAAGTGACAATGGAGTGTGGGCTTCAGTTCATCTCACTGTAGTTCAGTGGAAATACAGGATTTTCCTGTGATTTTTATCCCCAGAAATTCATAGTGAGAACAGATACATTTAGTAATTGGCAGAACCCTGAATCAATGGAATAATGAATACATTCACGGGAAAGGCCAGAAGGATGTCCTAGGAAGTAACCTTCACCCACATCACTGACGAAAAAAGTCCTGAGCACGGCAGCATTTCTAGGACTATTGCAGAGATTAGTGCCATTTGTAAGGACTCACAGGGTGTAGAGGGTAACAGATCTTGTTTTCCTGTTTTAATGTTATCTTTTTTATTTGCATAAAAAAGTGGCACAAGTGTAATTTTGTTACATGAATATATTGCATGGTGATTAAGTCAGAGCTTTTGGGGCCATTATCACCAAAATAATTTATAGTTACCCTCATAAAAATTTCTCATCATCACCCTTTCCCAATAATCTATCTTCTGACCACTAGAAAATAGAGATGCTTTCATTTTATAAACAATAGTGATGGGTTATTATAATCTTTTTCAAATTTTTATTTTTAGAGACAGGTTCTTGTGTCACCCAAGCTGGCATGTGATGATGTGATTATAGCTTACTGCAGCCTCACACACCTGGGCTCAAGTGATCCTCTTACCTTGGCCTTCCAAGGAGCTGGGATTACAGGCGTAAGCCACTGTACCTGGCCTAGATGATTGTAATCTTAATTAAGTGAATTAAGTGAAGGCTCCAACTTCAGCTGCAGTGTTTGTTGAGCAAAAACAAGGCAGTTAAGCAACTCAGTTCCTGAAAGCTGTAGGCAGCTATTGAACCTTTGATTTTTTTAAATTTTCTGTCCCACTTGATAAGGGTAATCAGAAGCACCTTTTCTCCTTATGTCCATGATAGCCACATACCCTCAGTGTCATATCTTGAGTCAATTAAACCTGTTCTCCATCATGACCAAGTAAACCAGAAATACCATCTTCTTATCCCACAGCACATCGCACTGGCTCATTACCAGATATATATTAGAAAACTTCACAATCATCAAGAGTTGCCTCTGAAGTAGATGACCGCTATAGGTGTTTGCCTCACTGTAAGCAGCTTAAAGTACAATGGCCAGAGACTTTTTGACTCTTTAACTTGGTAGCCAATAAGGCTTGTCATTTTGAAGACAAACAAGAAAAGCAAGGCTCCACACCAGGTTCAGATTACTGGGCAAGCTGCCCTGACTCTCAGATCTCATGATCCGACAGACCTAATGGCATGAGCAGTATCTAGGGTAGATAGAGACATTCTGTGGAAACTCCCAGAAGCCCAATAGTTGAATCGTGGTGCAAATTCCCAGGGTTTGAGAATGAGGCATGCCCTATCCTGCCCATAATGATTCCCCATTTGGAAAGTAACACATCAAGTAACCATGCTGTCTCAACTCTCCATCTGGACTGGGCGTAACTGATCCATCAAATCATCATATGAAACATGCAGGGCAGTATCCCATTCTACGCCACCTGGCCCCAGTCGCTCTGAAAGGCAAAAATAAACTTCATAAGTCCTTTTGATACGAGGAATTTCCTGGAAAAGATGAAGAAAAATACAGGCCAATGACACAGATGAGTCTGCATGGTAAGATGGAGCCATCTGGAAGAGAATTGTCGCTGCAATGTCCCCCTCGTCTGGGTAGCCATGATCTACGACCACAAAAGAATATGTGCCCAGTGGAAAGAATTTCATGTAGGATATTTGCTTGTTTATTTTCCAGGCTGTATGAGATACGCCGAGATATGAATTGACACTTTTTCAGAGGTGGTGTCTAACCTGTTGGACATGACCTTGTCTAGAAGAACATTAGAAGACGAGTGTGCCAGTGCAAAGAGCTGACTGTAAAATCAGATTCACACATTATGACTCTGTATCAACATTTACATACAGTTCAGAGAATAATCACTAAGCACAGGCTGGTGTAAAAGCTCTTCATGTGTTCAAGAGAACTGATTTCAGTATTGCAAACATCAGAACCGCCAGATACAAAGGACATCACTGAGCGTCTCTTCTGGCATCATTCCAGGACAAAAAATCCACCAGATAGTTTGAGGCATATTAATTACCTTGAACTCCTTCCACCATGGAGATGGCCTTTTGTTTGTTTTCATGGGAAGAGACGCATATTACACATTCATAACATCTTCTCTGCAGAAAAATTGATGTCCGTGGCACCATTATCTAGGTTTATGCAATTGTTTAACCTACTGCAGAAATATTACCTAACACCAAGGAGCTTATTTGATGATGGAGAAAGTGTGGCAATTGGCCTATGACTAGAGCATTCACTGGTCTTATGTGTCTGCCATCACCCAGAAGTAGATGGGTTGGTAGAATGGAATGTCCTGCTGACGTCTCTGTTATTTGTCAGCTAGGAAATAGCACTGAGAAGTTGAGGCGTTGTCCAACTGAATATGGAAAAATGCCTTAAGTCGGCAAACAATATGTGACACTATTCCCAAAAAACCCAGATGCATGGATCTGCAAACCAAGGGCAGAATGGCTCATTACACTAAAATAATTTCTAATTCCTTTTCCTCACAGCCTTGGTCTCAGTGGATTTGGAGCACTTATTCCTCACACAAGAAATTCTCCCCTAGGGAACACGGTTAAGAACCATTCAATTGGGCCTGAGAGTATATCTATTAGTTTTCCCTTGCTGGTGTAACAAATTATGACAAATTTTGTATCGTAAAACACAAAGGTATTATCTGACAGAAGCTGGTGAGGATGTGGAGAAAAAGGAATGCTTCTACATTGCCTGTGGGAATTGCAACTAGTAAAACCTCTTTGGAAAACAATGTGGCAATTTCTAAAAGATCTAGACATTGACCTTCTATATGATCCAGCAATCCTCCTATTGGGAATATACCTGGAGGTATTCAAATCATTCTACAAAAAAGATACCTGCACACACGTTTATTGCAGCATTATTCACAATAGCAAAAACATGGAATCAACCATGTTGCCCATCGAAATTGGACTGGATTTAAAAATGTGGTACATATACACAATGGGATATTACACAGCCATAAAGAAGGACAAGCATATGGACTTCACAGCAATTTGGATGGATTTAGAGTCGATCATACTCAGGGATCTATCACAGAAACAAAGAACAGAGTACAATATGTTCTCACTCATGATTGGACCCTGAACATTTACCATACTACTATAAGAAAGGAATTGGCAGTAGCGGAATACTGCTGGGGTAGGGGAGGTGGGTTACACAACATCAGTAAGGGTACTTGACCTCAAACCAGGCAAAATGGAGACCAAAGGGAGGCCCAAACTTTAACTGTATGATGACCCCTTGTCTACCTAATCTTGAATTATACCCCACATCCTTTTTATTCTTTTTTTTTTTGAGTTGGAGTCTCACTCCGTCGCCCAGACTGGAGTGCAGTGGCCACTCCCGGCCACCGCAGCCTCGACCTGCAGGGCTCCGATGATCCTTCCGCCTCAGCCTTCCAAGGAGCTGGAACCACAGGCACTCGCCACCATGCCTGGTTAATTTTTGATTTATTGTAGAGACGAGGTCTCGCCAAGTTGCCTGGATGGGTCTTGAACCCGTGGGTTCAGGCAATCCTCTCACCTCGACCTCCCAAAGTACTGGGATGACAGGCTGAGCCGCCTAGCCCGGCCTGTACTCCACATCTTTAACATGAAACGATTTTTTAAAAAGTCCAACATAGATCTCCCAGGGCTAAAACCAAGATACCAGTAAAGATGCATTCCCTTCAGAAGACTTAAGGGAGAATTTTTTCCCTTGAATTTTACAATTTCTAGAGAATGTACACATCCCTTCACTCAGGATTCTTTTTCCATTTTCAGAGTCAGCAGTGCTGTGTCTCTCCAGTCACCTTCCACAGTCAGCATCTCTCTCTGTCTCTGCTTTTCTGCCTCCCTCTTCCAGTTTTAAGAACTCTTAAGGCTGGGTGTGGTGGCTCAGCCTGTAATCTCAGCACTTGGGGAGGCCGAGGTGAGAGGATTGCCTGAGCCCAAGGGTTCAAGACCAGCCTGGGCAACTTGGTTAGAATTCAGCTCTACAATAAATCACAAAAAACTAGCCGGGCTTGGTGGCATGCATCTGTAGTTCCAACTACTTGGAAGGCTGAGGCAAAAGGATTACCTGAGCCCAGCAGGTTGTGGCTGCGGTAGCCGTGAGTGTGCCCCTGCACTCCAGCCTGGGCAACAAAGAGTGAGACTCCAACTAAAAGAAAAAAAAAAAAAAAAAAAAAAGAACTCTTGAGACTATATTAGATTCACTTAGATAATCCAGGATAATTTACCTATCATAAAAATCAGCCACTAAGCCACATTAATTCCATCTGTAACCTTTGCTATGTTACCTAACATATTTAAGAGGTTAGGACATGAACATCTTTGGGGAGACATTATTCTGCTAACACCAGTGTACTTTGGCTATTTAAGAGTCATGCTGGCAAACCCATTGGCAGAAACTAGGGACTTTTCACTATAAATAGCGATCAATCATTTCTGTCAAGGGGAAATTCCACAACAGACTCAAGGATGAGTATTCCTGAAATCTAAAGGATTCACTGGGTGACCTTGTAGTATTTCCATTTTCAGTGGTTAATGGAAAGCCACAACAATTAATAAATACAGGGCCACAGAAGAGTTGGAGCCTCTGGGAATACAAATTCCAATCATTCAACCAGTTTAAAGATCTAACCAGTCCACGTGCTGGTGGAGGGTAAGAGAAACATAGAGTGGGTCGTGGAAGATAAATGGTATTTATTGACTTAGGCCTTAAGACCAACTACACACATGAACTACAGCAGTTATGGGTCATGTAAGTTGATTATTTGTGCCTTCCTCCTTTTGTTCCTCCTATTATGCTGAAGGGTACTGATGCCCTTGATGTATTAATTTAAGTAAAAGGTGATTTTAGGCTATTGTGATAGCATTCTGCAATGAGATGACCATGTTTTCTTTTTTATTATTATTATAAAGATGTGGGGTACAATTCAGTGTTAGGTATTCAAACGTTGATTATGCAGGTACCCTTGTTAATGAGGTGTGTCCCTCCCTCCCCTGGCAGTTTCTCTCAACTGCCAGTCCCACCCTCCTCTTCTGACAGTTTCCCATTATTGCCAAATGCTTTCTTATAGTGTTATAATTGTTCAAGGTCCACTTGGGAGTGAGCACATATGGTACTCTGTTCTTTGTTTCTGTGACAGATCACTGAGTATGATTGACTCTAAATCCGTCCACCTTGCTGTGAAGTCCATATGTTTGTCCTTTTGATGGCTGCATAATATTCCACTGTGTATATGTACATTTTTATATCCAGTCCAGCTTCAATGGGCAGTATGGTTGGTTCCATGTTTTTGCTATTGTGAATAGAGCTGCAGCAAATTTGTGTGTGCAGGTATCTTTTTGGTAGAATGATTTGAGTTCCTCCGGGTATATTCCCAATAGGGAGATTTTTGGGTCATATGGAAGGTCAATTGCTAGTTCTTTCAGAAATTGACACACTGTCTTCCAAAGAGACTGCACTAGTTTGCATTCCCACCAGCAGTGTAGAAGCGTTCCTTTTTCTCCACATCCTCTCCAGCATCTGTTTTTATTTGTTTTATTAATGATGGCCATTCTTACTGGGGTCAGGTAGTATCTCAGTGTGGTTTTGATTTGCATTTCTCTGGTGATGAGTGAGGCTGAGCAGTTTTTCGTGTGTCTGTTGACTGCCCGTGTATCTTCTTTTGAAAGATACTAAAATATCTAAGGCGAAAACATGGTTAACTAAACACAATATAGTGGACTGCCTGCTACAACATGCTGCACGTTCTCAGGAGAATTTGAACAAGACCAAGGATCTTGAGGCATAACACTCAAAATATCCAGTATATAACTTAAAAGTATCCTAAACAACAACAACAACAATAACAGCAAAGCAGGGCATGTGTCTAATTCTAAAGAGAAAGAACAGTGGACAGAAGCCAACCTTCAGAAGATCCAGATGTTGGAATGTTCTGACAGAAATTTTAGATCGGCTATTATAGTCATGTTCCATAAAGGTAAATGCTTTAAACAAATGGAACAATCAAAGACCTCAGCAAGAAACAGTGCTGTAATGTATCAGTACTTACTTTTTGAGAAAGAATAATGTTTTATTGTATGTATGCACCACATTTTTCTTGTCCAGTCATCCAATGATGGACATATGACTTGTTTCTACCCTATGACCATCATGAATGCTGCTGCCATAAATATTTGTGAATAGTATTTTTTCTAGTACTTGTTCAATTATTTAAAATATATATGGAACTATTGGACCGTATGTTAATTCTATGTTATCTTTTTGAGGAACACCCAAACTCCTTTTCACAGTGCCTGTATGAACTTACATTTCCACCAGCAAAGTATAAGGGTTCTACTTTCTCTACCACCTTCTCAGTACTAACCTTCCACTTTTTAAATTGCTATCATGCATGTGGATGCATAGTGGTGTCTCCTTACAGTTTTGATTTACATTTCTCCAATGACTCAAAATGACAAATATCTATGTGAATGTTTACTGCTTTGATATATTCTTTGGAGAAATTGTATTAAAGTCATTTGTTCATTAAAAAAAAAGAAAAAAGAAATAGTGCTGTAAAAAGTCAAACAGACATATTAGAAACAAGAAATAAGATATCCGAACAGAATATCAGAAAAATAAAGTAAAAATTTACTGTATGTACTAAATAGCAGAATGCAATAATAGAGGAAAAAGTTAGTGGGCCTTGAGATAGAGTAATAGAAATTCTGAATAAATAAATAAAAAATATTTTAATGCAAATGCAAACTCGGAAATCTGTGGGGTAATAATGAATAATGCCATGTATTGTTATATCAACATTCTAAAGGGAGAGGAAAAAACTGCTGAAAAATTATTTGTAAAATAATGTCCAACACATCATAAATTTGATAAAAGAAGAAAGCTTACAGTCTCAAAAAATCAGTGAAACTCAAACAGGGCTAATTCAAAGAAAAGTCCACTCAGACACATCATAACCTGTTAAAAACCAAAGATGTTGAAAACTAATATATTACATGAAAGGAAATCACTATTCAAATAACAATGAGTTTCTCATCAAAAAATACAAAAGCCAGGAAATCTTTAAGACATTTTTAATGTGCAAAAATAAGGACTTACCAACTGAGAATTTTACCTCTAGTGAAAATGTCTTTCAGGAAGGATAACAAAGGAAGACATTCTCAAATGAAGAAAAACTAAGATAATTTGTCACCAGTAGATGTCTGTAAAATAAATTATAAAATATATTCTCCAGGCTAAAGATTTATAATGAAGAGAGAAATTTGAATATTCAGGGTAGAAGGAAGCCCAATAGAAATGGTAAATATATAGGTTTGTAAAATAAATTACTTTGTCTCTCTTTAGCCTATTGTAGGAAATCAATTTCCTAGTAAAACCTGTCCAAAAAGAAAAAAAGCTCCAGGACTAGGAATAACTCTTTCCAACTCATTTTATAAGACCAGTATTGTCCTAATAACAAATGTAGACAAAGATATTACAAGACATGAAATTGTAGACCAGTGTCCCTCAAGAATATAGATTCAAAAATTCTCAAATATCAGCAAATCAAATTCCGCAATTTATGAAAAGATGAATGCATCCCGACCAAGTGGAGTTTATCCCAAGAATGCAAAGATGGCAAAATATTTGAAAATCAATGTTTAAAAAAATATAGTGTACACACACGATGGAATATTATGTAGTCATAAAGGAGGACTTTGTGGCAACTAGGATTGATTTATAGTCTATCATACTCAATGATCTATCACAGAAACAAAAAATTGAATACCACATGTTCTAACTTATAAGTAGACCCTGGACATTTATCATAACACTGTAAGGAAGGGTTTGGCAGTAGTGGGACAGGGCCAGGGGAGGGAATTGGTGGGGCACATAACATCAATAAGGGTACCTGATCTCAAACAAGGTGAAGAGGGGACTAAAGGGTAGCCCAAACTTTACCTGTACAATGACCACTTGTATATCTAATCCTGAATTGTGCTCCACATCTTTAAAATAAAATAAAAATAAAAAAAGAAAATCAATCAATGCTATAAACTATATCAATAATCTAAAGAAGAACAGTCACTCATATCAATGCAGAAAAACTGGCAAAATTCAATAACAATTCATGGCAAAAATTTTCAGCAGAAGAAATGATCATTGACATCTTCTTTATAGTAAAAAAAAAGTTTTCATTCTAAACAGGAATCAAAGTAAAAATACCCTCACACAGCATCTCTATGCAGCATTGTACTGAAATTTCTAGTCAATGAAATAAAGCAGGAAATAAAATTATAGTTGCACAGCTTGGGGAAAAAGAAATAAAATGTTTTTAACTTTAGCTCCTTTAACAAATAAGTGAGTTAGCAAAGCCACAGGATATAAGACCATATATAAAACTCAATTATGTTTCTTCTGTGCACTAAAATGAAATTTGAAATTTAAAAATAATTTTATTTAAAATAACACCAAAATATAATACTTGTGCAATAAATCTGACAACGTAGATACAGAAACTGTATGTTGAAGCTATAAAATACTGAAGAAAGAAATCAAGGATGATATAAATAATTAACAGAAATACCATGTATATATTCATATTTTGAAGATATACATTTATATTTTGAAAAATAAATTCTCTCCACATTGGCCTATAGATTCCAAATTCCTGCAGGGTACTTTTATAAATATTAACATATTGATTCTAGCAATTATATGGAAAGTCCAAGGAAGCAAAATAATCAAATAAATCAATTTTGTAAAAGAACGGAGTGGGGAGACTCCATTACATGGTTTCAAGACTTACTTTAAAATTGCAACAATAAAAAAATCATTTGATTTTGGTGTCAAAATATAGAAACAGATCAATGAGAAAGAATTGAAAGTCCAGAAGTAGACCCATATCAATATGGTGAATAGATTTTTTAATTTAATATTTTTATGAAGATATAGTTCACATACCATACAATGAACTGACTTCAAATGTACAAATCAAAGGTTAATATACCAGTGTTACAGAACCATCACCACAGTCAATTTTACAATATTTTCATTACCCAAGAAAGAACTTGTGTTCTGTTTAATAGTCATTCTCCATAATGGTCATTCTCTATTTCTACTCAATCCCCTCGGCATTCTGTAACCATTAATTTACTTTCTGCCAATTCTGGACATTTCCCATAGGTGGAATGTTGTCTTGTGTGACTGACTCTTACTTGGCATAATGCTTTCAAAGTTCATCTATATGGTAGCCTACAACAGTACTTCAGTTTTTGGTGCCAAATTAATATCCATTATCTAGATAGACCACATTTTATATGTCCATTCAGCAGTTGATAGACATCTGGATTGTTTGGGGATCTTATAAATTATATTGCTATGAATATTCATGTAAGAATTTTTAGCGTTGACATAGGTTTTTGTTTCCCTTGGGCACCATGGTAACTTGGTACGGTACGTAATATTTGAGAAATTGTCAAATGGTTTTCCAAAGATGCTGAACTACATTATATTCCCAAAGTGCAGCATTTCTCCACTTTCTCACCAATGCTTGCTACCTGTCTTTTTATTATAGATACTCAGGGAAGTGAAGTGGTATCCATGGTGGTTAATTGATTTTTGACAGGTGTGAAAGCAATTTCATGAAAAAACGCCACATGCATTTGCATGCGTATTTACTCACAAATACATAAGTACATACATGCACATCATAAGATTACCTTTATAATTAAATCCACAAATTTGCATAATGCTGGAGTCCAGCTCCAGGAGAGAGTCAGGGCTTGAGGCGGGGGAATCGGGAAGCGGCGAAAAAGAAAAGACGAAAACGACAGGAATCTTTTTCCTGGGGAGAGCTCAAGACTGCCAATTTTTATTTATTTTTCACAAACTTATATAGGTTTTTCACTCAGTCCTGCATTCACAAATGTATCTTATGTTGCTAACCAAATGCCCACATACATTCTTTTTGCATGCACAATAAGGCTGACCTTTAACAATTTCAACCACAGATGGTGTTTTTCTTAAGTCAAACATTTATGAACGTCCTGGTTTTCTTCCTAATTTTCTTATAACTATTTACTATTATAGGCCTATAATATCCTTACCCTATAAAGCTAAACCTTAACCCTAAGTCTTATTTAACTTACTTACTACTATATATTTATTTCTATTAATCTTATTTCTATCCTTATTCCCTATATTTTCTTAACTATCACTTATACTATTATGTATCTCTTATCTTACTTGTTTATCTTATCTTACTATCTTATTATTAATATTCTAAATTCTATCTTCATTAAACTACTTATTTAATACTAAAATATCTTAACCTATTTCTTATCTCAAACGGTTGTTTTCCACCAGCTCTCAGCTGGGGTCTGTTGTTTATGAGGAAGTGGTCGACTCCTTTGTCTCGGCCTCCTGCTGTTACTGAAAAACATCCTTACACACCCTAAGGGGCACCCTTTTTGCTGCAATCTCACCTCCATTATGCCTATGTATAATTTTTGCTGTCAAATGCCATCATCCATTTGCGTATCTATTATCTCAATTAAAGAGGGAACATTCTCAAGCCTATGCACACAATCCTTCAAAGTTAGGGAAGGTCCGTCAACAGGATCCATGGGGCTTTGCCTCCGTCATGGCCACATTTTACTGGGGCCTTGCTCCCAGCCGGCGTTTTTCCTGTTTTCAGGTCCCTTTTACCTTACTTTTACTAGTGATTGCAGCTCCCGGCAGCATAAGGCATTTAGCACTGTCTCTTTTAACACATGCTGAACAAATGGTAGCTTTCATTTTGCCTGAAAATAACTACAACAAGCCAGAGAAGAGACAAAGGATAAAAAAAACTGAGACCCCAAAACTAGCTGCCAAGATAAATAAAGAAGATAAAATGGAATTAAAAACAGGTGTGCACAAAGTCACTTGGACATTTTAACCATTTGGAGTGCAAGTGTGATGTCATGTCGTGCCAGGAACTCATTAAAACAGAAACAAAGGGGAAGGAATCCCCCTACTTTCCCACCAGAAAGCTGCTGAGAAGCAAGAAAACAAAACAAAATGTACCTAAGATCATGCAAAATTAAGGGATCACTACCAATCGGGTCCTCTCAAAAGGCCCAGGGGAATCTTTGTAATGTATAAGTGTATATTAATACCATTCCCCTCATTCTTCATGGTCTGCTCTGACGAAAATTGGTAAGATCAATTTTAATGAAAAATCCTGCAACTTTACAGGACAAATTCAAGTTAATGCACTTCTTTTCACCACCAGAAAAAAAAAAAGAATTGGAATAATTCTAAGTAACTGATCTGAATGTAATAACTACTCATTTTTTATGTGTACTTATCAGACCCAGTCACCACTGTCACTTTCACAGATCTTCACAAATATTAGAATTTTTACATTTTTATGTATCAGTTTAATTCTTGATTATATTAGCCTGTTTTGCTTTATATTTGACTGAAGGGCAGATGGTTCACTCATATATGCAATTCAATCACATAGTGCAATGCCTAACAAATAACAATGAGAATTCATAAAATAAAGAATGAATTATGGTGTCTGCTTTACATACCTAATGACAGTTACTCAATATACATACTGACCATGAACCAGACACTCTTCTTAACATTTTAGAAACAACTAAACAACTCTTCATTACATTCTTAAAACAACTGCACTGTAAGATTGACAGTATTATCACATTTTTGCAGATAAAGAGTACTAGCAAATGTTTAAATAAATGGCTACTTAGTTTTACCTGTTCATAGAGAAATAGGACAAGAAGAGTTTGCGTTTATTTTTCTTTCCTTTGGTAAGCGTCTTAGTATGTTCAAGCTGCTATACAAAAATATTATAGATTGGGAGGCTTAAACATTTCTCACAGCTCTGTAGGCTACAAGTCTAAGACCAAGGTGCTAGCAGATTTGGTGTCTGGCAAGGGCCTGTTTCCTGGTTCATAGATAACTGTCATCTCACTGTGTCCTCATATGGCAGAAGTGGTGAAGAGAGATTTCAGGAGTCTCTTGTATAAGGGTACCAGTCCCATTCATGAGGTCTCCACCCTTATGACCTAATCAATACTTCATAGACCCCACTTCCTAATAATATCACATTGGGGATTAGGATCTCAACATATAAATTTAGGGGGGGCACACACTTTCAGTCCATAGCAATAAGTATCCTTGAAGGGAATAATAAGTTTTGGACTTGGTATTCCTCCTACGACATCATTTACCTACCCCCTTTCTCTTTATTTTGAGGTGCTAGCAGACCTCAAGATTCATCTCCAGTTTGGTTTTATGAAAAAAATATATATTTTTTCAAATATATTTAAAAGTAGAGAGAATATCCACCACTTGGATTTGCCAGTTATCAAGATTTTGGAACACTTGTCTCATGTATTTCAACTTTTTTCCTTATGTATATTAAAGCAAGTCTCAGATCCTATGTAATTTTCTCAAGTGCTTTATTGGACTCAAGAAATATCCTTAAAATTGGTCTGTTAGTGCTAAGTGAGACATCCGTTCATCAGGAATCATTTATGTAAGAGCTGTTTTCAGGACACCAGTCATACCATTGGGGCATAGTAAATGAACTGATTGTTGGATTGGTCCAGAGTTTAGGTATTTGTAAGGAAGCATCTAAGTGAGATTTTAGAAATAAATCAACTACTAGAACAAGTTCAAATGATTTATAGAAATCCCAAATGCATCAAACAGGTCACACAGAAGTGAGTAAGCCATCACACAGGGGCTTAAGCTAGAGCCATGATCTCACTTCTGGTCTACTTTGTTAATGATAGCAGTCTCTTCCTTTTATAACATTTTTTTGTTCTTAATCTGGTACAATAGCGATTGTGCTTTATGCATTCAAATATTGATTGGCATGAAATAATAATACTTATGGCGATAGATAAAAAATGTATTGAAATAAGATTTCCAAGGGTGATTTTAGTACTATGAGACATATACTACAGGGCACATATAACCCCTTTGTCTGTTATTGATCCGAATTAAATGCACCTCAATGCAATTTATCAGTCAATTTAAAATTATTAATTTGATATCTTGGTATTGTGAGTGCATAGTCATTTTGGTGACTGGGAAGATTTACTTGTGGGGGGCCAGCCCCTGCAAATATTGGGGGTCCCTGGTAGGAAAGATGGCATCGACGATTAAACTGGAGGGATAAATATTAAAAGAAAGAAAGATGGAGGGATAGATATAAAGAGAAAGAAACAAAGGAGGGAGAAAGAAAGAGACTGGACTCTGTCTAGTGCAGAAGCCGTTTAATGGGACAAACCGTAAGCCTTTTATCCTAAAGTTTCACAGGCAAAATCCCAAGACTTTCACGTGAACAAAAAGCCAGGTGGATGAGGGGCATCCCCCACCCACCAGGTGTTTTCTCAAGCATGAGGAAGGACAATCCCAAAATTATCTTACTGTTCCTTATGCTTGGTTAATGTTCTTTAAAAGCAACACAACAATTCTAACATCATAACATTCTAATAATCAATAACTTCTAAAGCTTATGCATACACAGCACCTAATGACTAACTTAAATCCTAATATCTTTCTATTCTATGCTAATTCTACCTACACTATAGAAACTCTTAATTATAGCCCAAACCAGTTCCTAAAGAATGTGGGCCAGTCCAAAGATCACGCTGGGTATTTCTAGGAGCAATTGATTACAATCTCTTAACAAAATGGCTATTCTAAAATCCTAAATATCTATCTTAACTTCTATAAAAATTTCTAATTCCTAAAAATATCATATTTAATTATGCTTGAACTAACAGAATTCTTTGATGTAAGCTGAGCCTACCCTAGGATACTTTCCATGAATAAAATAGATTTAATTCTTATAATAAGTAGAAAAGATCCTATACCAGCCGTAGCTAAAACCAGTTTAAAAGAATGTAGCCCAGTCCAAAGTATGCGCTGGGCCCTTAGGAATGTGTCCCAGCCCAAAGTTCATGCTGGGCCATTTCTGGTAACTCTAGATAATCATCTATACCATCTAAAGCTGAAAAGAGCTCTCCATACGTATATACTAATTCTACAAATATACATTTAAATCTTATAAAGAAGGTTGTACCATATAGAAGGCTCCCAAATGTGACCTGAGTTTGAATTACATGTAATACCTAAGCCGAAACCTTTTATATCTAATACCTAAGCCGAAACTGCAGTTCATGGGAAACAGGAACAATGAGTTTCTAGAGTTAGCCATGACTGTCACAGTCACAGAGCCTTCAGCTCAGGTCAGCAGAGTTCCTTTTGGCTGAGTGTGCCAAATAGAAAAAGGGAGGAGGGAAGGGGTCAACAGCTCCTGAACGCATCCTAGTGGTCTTGGGGTCCAAGGTCCTCCCTGATCCTTAATGCTCAGTGGGCCTCCGTGGCCAGCTCCTAACATTTACTCTCTCTTTTTAAATGAATATATTGACATAGTATTTTATTATAGTCTGGTCTTTGGAGTAAGAATGATAGAATGGTCAACAAATATTTCTTAAGACTTTGCATTCAACCTGTTGAAGAGATGGTTATGAACAAAAGTGAGCACACGCCCCCTTTAAATCATTAACATTTCAATGTTTTTTTTAATCTGTATTTTACTCATAGTAAAGTCTCTAACCTAGGAGAAATAGTTCTATTTCATTAAGGCTCAGTTTCTTATCTCAAAAGTAAATGTAATTCTGTATGCTTTATAGAAATGCAAAAATTAAATGTACTATAGTATGAAGCAAATAACAGTGAGTCTGGAACACACTAAAACCATTTTCACTTTGTGATTTATAGTTACTCTTTCATGAGTTTTGTTAGCATGAAGAAGCATTTTGAATCTTACACTACTTGATGAATTGACAAAATGAAATTTCTAGTCCAACAAACCTGAGAAAAAATTTTATGACACTGCCCAAATTTATGAGACTTTGCCTACAGTCAATAAAGAGTTGCCATTTCTTGAAGTTGTTTAATTAAAAGTTTCTAAGTGCAAGAATAGGAAACATCAGAAAGTTAGAATTTATCTTCATGCTCAGCCATTAATGTCTTGGGTTTCTGAACAGTAATTAGACTCTTTTGTGGTTTTATTCAGTTAGCGTGAGGCTTCTGTTTAAGCTTTACACTAACTCAATTACCATATTATCTAGGCTACATACCCTGCATCCTCAGGGAAAGTTTTCTATTGAAAAATTATATAAATGCTTCTCTTTTCATTTGTTTGAAATTGCTGAGGTATTTCCTTGGTGTTTGGGGACATATAATTGCCTTTCTTTAACCACTAGCTTCTGTTGGCAGATTTAGAATAATCATGTCTCATAAATTTTTCGCATAGACCGTACCCAAAATATGGATGAACAATTAAGTAACAGTTAACCAAAGGTTTCCTTAAATATTGTCAAACATTTGAATAGTTGAATTATCCAAATGATCCATTAAGAGTTCAGACCTATTTTCATTTAATTTGTTTTAATTAAATCTCATTTTATTTTAAGTATCTCTAAGATTTTCCTGGTTTGCCATGAAAGTGGTATTATTATAACATGTTCATCAAACCAAGGCAAATTATTTGCTTTCCTAGCATCTTTGTAAGGTGCCCACCAAATGTATTTAAAAATATACTTGTAAACACATTTTTTTTTTAATTTCATTATACCACAGTTGTGATTCTTACAGCAAAAAAACCGCACCATCAGCGAGTAGAAGACACTTCAAGTTGACTCCTCAGTCCTTTTGATGTGACAGCACAAGTTTTAATATCTTTATTACTTTCTACTACCATAAGATGTCCCAAATTTATCCTGCACATTTCCTTTCCTAGCCTATTTCCTTATGAAGTTTTGGTACAGTCTAGTGACCAGGGGATGCTTATTATTGCTGAAGTGATTATTTTTTTCCTAGGCTTTTTCAGTGTACAGAGTTTAGAAAGACTTTCTTGAAAAATAAAAAGAAATGCGTGTTAAGTTCATACTGATATTTCCAGTTGAAATTTTGATTACTTGTTTTGACTTAAATTTGCTGGTTTGATATTCACCATTTTCCTTACGGCATAAATCTTCTTTTCTAATGATACATAAAGATTTATTTGCCTCAACCATACATGCCTACATATATATAAGATTTTCAAACATGTCATTTTGAGTAACTATCTTCTAGTCCTGCAGAAACCTTTATTCTTCTGAACATTCCCACCAGACACAAACAAATTAACCACTAAGAAAAGACTTGAAAATCAAGGATCTTAGTCTATGATTCCTTTTTAACAGAGTATTGTACCTTATTTGCTATACTTGGTTATATTGTAGAAGCTATCATGACTTTGGACCATTGGGATAAGAAAAGGCAGTATTAGGTAGCTTTTAAGACCTATGTAATTTATAACTACAACGCTGTCTTTGCTTATTGTGTATACAATTTTTATTTTGCCAAGTACTATTTTGGTTAAAAATATTCTATATCCTTTTGTTTAAATGTCACCTAGTTAATCACTGCTAAAGCTGTAAAGAGAATAAGTCAACCTATATCTACATAGTAAAATACTAAAAGTGAGCTCTAATCCCTTTGCATATGGCAAAAAGTTAGGAGAGACTGGCCTTGATATTTATTATTTTCATTAACATATACAACCAGTATGTTGAATTTTATAATTTTGAGAAGAATGCTTCTTGGAAGGCCAAAGAGCTAGAATACGTCCTTAAACTCAATATTAAATATTATAATGAAATAGCTAAGACTATTTCTTTAAACGTGAACAAACTTTCTTCCAGCATTAATTCTCAAGCCATAGTTTTGTTTTCCATGTGGTGTACTTTGGGATTCACAAATCTAGGCAAGATGTTTCACTCAGCTACTAAGGCCGGTTATCTTGATATTAAGATGCTTTTCTGTTTTGAGTAGCTTTGAATTAGCAATTATACAAGCAAAGAGAACGATTACTGCTTAATCTTAAGGATCTCAGATCAGCATTATGTTTCATGCTTTCCTATGGCGCATTCTGTCTTGTTTATTGAGGGTAAAAATAAAATCACAAATGTGTCTAGTACTTTGTCTTTCACACTTTATACTCTATTTGTGAGAGAAAATGATTGATTTGACATAACTTAACTCAGTTTTGGCTTTCTGGTAATTAAACATTTAGTCTTGAATGAAGAGTTTTCATTGGTATGGTCTCATTAGGCCTGGTGGTCTTCATAGGATGCAGATAAAACTTTAGAGGCAACCTACTACTGTTATAGGAAGGCAAACTTTGAACGCCAGATGAATGATGCTCTGGTTCTTATGACTTTTCATTCAATATTACTTTCTCAAGCAAACTGATGAAACAGATTTTTTGGGGGGTGGGGGTAAGATAACGGTTAGAGTAGGTTGACTAATTTTACAGGTAAATTAGAATCTTGCAAAAATTCATTCTGGTAGTGAAGAAGTTTTCTTTCATAATAGTAAAACATAAATATCAAAGTTTTCAAAAATTAACAAATCACTTACAAGTCTACCTCTAAGCAACACCATAATGTCCTCCCAAAATATTCTTCTGCTATCTTGGATCTCATCATTAAAATTTAATTTTTATACTAATTATTCAGAAAGTATTACTAGAACAAATGATGGTGGTGCCCATGAGATGAGGATAGTAATAGGAAATATTTTATCTTGACAGGTAATAAAATATCTGTAATTTGTCTCAAAATGGGACTAAAATTTTGGAATCTAAATCTGCAATTTCTTGTGGAAGTTCTTCCTGGCTGTCATACTTCAGATCAAGTGATCTCAGCGCCAATATGAGTTACTTACTTCTGATACTGACCAACTTTGGGAAAATTAAATTCACTTAAATAATGTCCAGGCTGTGAAACTGGTTAACAGATTCCTTTTGTTTCATTCATTTTAAAAGCATATGTTAATTGACTTGATTAAATTATTTCACCATGCACGTATGTGTCAAAATATCAGATTGAAACCATAAATGCATATAACTATTTTTGCCAATTAAAATCTAAAATAAATAAATAACAATAAAGAATATTGTTTAATTAAAGCATTGTTCCTGCTATGAATTATGTCACATTAACTCTCAAGACTAAAAAAAAGAAGACATTTTATATGTGAGGATGACGAATTCATTTTACTAGAATTGTACAGCAGTAAAATATTTAACTTAAGAAATCATTCCTCTTTTCCTTTCTCCCTTATCGATACCTTGGAAAACTTGAAAGAGGAAAGTCTTCCTGTAATAGACTATAAATAGACTGCAGACAGCTCAATAGCAAAATGGAAAACCACTATCGCTCAACCTTATGGTTGGAGGCAGATATACAACTAGGGTGCCATGTGAAGAGATCAGTTCTGAGTCTTTCTATAGCCAAGGAAGGAGTGAAATTGAAAATATGCTGGGCTCGGTGGCTCAACCTGTAATCCCGTGCCTTTGGGAGGCTGAGGTGAGTGGATTACCTGAGCCCACGGGTTCGAGACCCACCTGGGCAACTTGGCAAGACCTCATCTCTACAATAAATCAAAAAATCAGCTGGGTGTGGTAGTGCATGCCTGTAATACCAGCTACTCGGAAGGCTGAGGCAGAAGGATTGCCGGAGCCCAGCAGGTGAGGCTGCGGTGGCCGGGAGCGGCCACTGCACTCCAGTCTGGGCGACAGAGTGAGACTCCAACTCAAAAAAAAAAAAAGAAAGAAAAGAAAATACCTCATTTTGGTTAAATACCTATATTTGGTTGAAAAAGGGCAGTGGCACACATTAGGGTCCACAGAACCAGAAAGGGATGTTCTCATCAAATAAAGCAAGAAGCAGGGAGTGATGGCAAAGAAAGCCAACTTATGGTGTAGAAATATAAGGTGGAGCCCCAAAAAACTTAGAATTATCTTTTGGAGGGCAGGACCCTTGTAATACACTCAGAATTTGTTCCTCTGGATCAAATGGTAAACCAAAGTTTTGTTTTGTTTTTCTTTTTTTTATTATAAAGATGTGGGGCACAATTCAGGGTTAGGTAGACAAACGTTGATGATGCAGGTACCCTTGCTGATGAGGTGTGCCCCTCGATCCCCTGACAGTGTCTCACTTCTGCAATCGCTTTCTTATAGCATATAATTGTTCAAGTTCCACTTATGAGTGAGAACATTTGGAACTCTGTTCTTTATTTCTTTGATAGATCACTGAGTATGATCAACTCTAAATCCGTCCAAGTTGCTGAGAAGTTCATATGTTTGTTCTTCTTGATGTCTGCATAATATTCTGTTGTGTATATGGACCACATTTTTTTAAATCCTGTCCAGCTTCAATGGGCAGCATGGTTGGTTCCATGTTTTTGCTATAGTGACTAGAGCTGCAACAAACATGCATGTGCGAGTATCTTTTTTTGTAGAATGATTTGAGTTCCTCCGGGTATATTCCCTAGAGAAGAATTGCTGGGTCACATGGAAGGCCAATTTCTAGTTCCTTCAGAAATCACCACACTGTCTTCCAAAGAGGTTGCACTAGTTTGCATTCCCACCAGCAGTGGAGAAGCGTTCCTTTTTCTCCACATCCTCTCCAGCATCTGTTGTTGTCTGTTTTATTAATGAAGGCCATTCTTACTGGGGTTAGGTGGTATCTCAGTGTGGTTTTGATTTGCATTCCTCTGACGATGAGTGAGGCTGAGTACTTTTTTCATGTGTCTGTCGGCTGCCCGTATATCTTCTTTAAACCAAAGTTTTCATCTGGAAATATTGAGAAGGTTTCCTCACGATTTGCAGAAGAAACATCCTGAGTTGTGGCAAACATGCCATTGGTTTCTCCACTGTGACAACACACCTGCCCACACTATGCTACGTGTTCAGCAGTTTTGCACCCAAAGTGGAATGAACCCCATGCTCGAGCCTCCCTATTCAGCCGATGGCACCCTGAGTGTTTTTGTTGGCTTGTTTTTCCAGAAGAAAAAAGTCCTCAAAAGGAAACATTTTGCCAGTGTGGAAGAGGAGCAAAAAAAAAAAAAGGTAGGAGCACTGAAAAGCATCAAAACTGACGAGTTCAAAAACTGTTCTGAGTAGTGGAAAAAGTGTCTCGATAAGTGTATGGCATCAACTGGAGAGTAATTGAAGGTTACTGAAGTTTAAGCACACACGAATAAATACATGATTTTTGATAAATAAATTCTGGGAGTTTTTGGATCCCACTTGTAGAAATCAAGAAAATGATCTCATTTATAATCGCATTAAAAAATACTTAGGGATAACTGTAACCAAAAAGATATGTACATAGAAAACTATAAAACACTGATGAAAGAAATTGAAGACACAAATATCTCGTGTTAATGGATTGAAAGAATAATGTTAAATTGTCCACAATACCAAAGTGATCTAGAGATTCAGTGAAATTCCTGTAAAAATTCCAATGATATTTTTTACAAAAATAGGAAAAACCATTCTAAAATTCAAATGAAACTACTAAAGGCCGAATAACCAACAAAATCTTTAGCAAAACAGACAAAGTTATAGTAACCAAAACAGCATGGTGTTGGCACAACAAACAAACAAACAAACAAACAAACAAAAACAGACACACAGGTGAACAGAACAGAAGAGAAAACAATAAATCAAAAAATCAGAAACTTCATAAATTCATGCATTTATGGTCAACCAATCTGCAATAAAGTTGCCAAGAACACACACTGGGGAAACTAATTTCTTCAATAAATGGCGTTGGGACAACTGGAGATCCACATGCAAAGGAATGAAATTAGACTCTCATCTCTCACCAGATACAAAAATAAACTGAAAATAGATCAAACAGTTAAATGTAAAACCTGAAACTGTAAAACTACTAGAGGAAAACATAAGGGAAATGTTTCTTGATGTTGATCTGGGCAAAGCTTTTTTTGGATATGACCTCAAAAGCACAGGCAATCAAAGCCAATATAGATAACTGAGATTACATCCAAGTGAAAATCTTCTATCCAGCAAATAAGATAATAATTAGAATAAAGAGACAACCTACCAAATGGGAGAAAATAAATGCAACCCATACGTCTGATACGGAGTTAATAACCAGAAGGTTTAAAGAACTCAAATAACTCAATACAAATAAAACACAAAGCCAATTAAAAATGGGAAGAGGAGCTAAAGAGACATTTCTCAAATGAACACATACTCATGACCAGTAGGTATATGAAAACCAGCTTAGCTTCACCAATCGGCAGAGTGGCTGAGGGGAGAGGTGTGTTTCTTGGTGATATTACCTTTCTTATACAGCAGTTGTAAATGGTCTACATAGAGGGTTGGAGCCAAGGTCTTATATTCTTTGCAGAACTGAATGACAGTGTTTGGAGAGGGAGGAAGGAACAGAATAAACACAACTATTCTCCTTCCTTCCTAGAAGTTCCCTCCGTCATCCTGAAATAATTGCTGCTTAAACAGAAGATACCTTTAGAGATGAAAGCTGACCATACAAACAGAACAATCAGTGTTTACATAGGAGAAAATACGTTTTCTCCAAGTATACATGGATTTGAATCTTTTCCAGTTTAACATGGAGATTTAGAAATTTGCTTGAGGCCAGGTTCGGTGGCTCAGCCTGTCATCCCAGCACTTTAGGAAGTTGAGGCGAATGGATTGCCTAAGCCCATGGGTTCGAGACCAACCTAGGCAACTTGGCGAGAACTTGTCTCTACAAAACAAAACAAAACAAAACAAGAAATTTACTTGCATTTGTCCTAAGGAGTTATGACAGGGACAGAGGAGAAGAAAGAAGGGAATCTGCCTCCCTGATGGCTTGTGCTTTTTTCCCTGATCTGTGATATACTCAAAATATAGCCAGCACATTCATCAGTAGGACTAAAACCATTAAAGCACATGCCAAGTAAACGACTGGATACCTTTTGCCATATTTAATCCATGCTGAAGAGATAATTGAGAGAGTGATATTAAAACATAGACATACCAAAAAAATGAGGAATGGCTCTCGCATGTTACATTTCACCTAAATAATGCCATTCTCCTCTTGTCTATAGTTCAGGGACATTTCTTTTGTTCCCTGGTTCTCTAGTTTTCACTGGTCTTCTTTATGCTTATAAAGTCTATGTTTTTGAACATACACTTTTCTTATATTCGGGCTTATTTAATACAAGTAGCCTTGGTCCTCTGAATGTACTAAGTTCTTGAGTTTAAATAACTCAGTTCTGGATTGCTGTGCTCACACGGTGAAAGGTGCTGTGTTAGCTGAATCTATTCAGTTCCCTAGTTATAGACATGTGACAGTGAGAGGTTGGAAAATGAGGGATTTATCCAAAAATATATTGGAATCTATTTGGCTCTTGAAAGAAAGAGCCGAGTGTTGGTGGTTAAGAAGGTTTATTAAAGAAAATAAAAGAAAGGGGGTGGGGGTGGCTGGTTCTATAGAGAGAAACCAGCAGCCTTTGTTCTCTTGCAGGCCACTTATAAGACCCCCATTGAGGCTTACCGGGCTGGAGAAATAGTTTAGGGAGTTTGAACTGTGGGTTGCCTGACCTTGAGATGCAGATGAGAGCACTGTTACAGGCTGCTGGTCCCCATGGCTTTGAAGTGTAGATGTCCGCCCTAAACCAGTCACTATCAGGGATGTTGTTATATTTCCTTATCTCTGAGATGCTGCCTTAGGAAAGCAAACATTGACAGTCAGGACCTGGACGAGTGTCAGTATCAGGATGTTATCCATCACATAGCTTTGGGATACGGTCTTGGGAAAGCAGATATTGGCAGGAAAGCAATGAGTAAAAGGATGCAGTTAGAGCAGAGTGTTAGCTTTTGGGGTCGTTACAACTCTGTGCTCTGTTTGTGAGGTTCACATGATGAACTGTGTTAACTACAAATTTCTCCCCCATTCCCCTACAAACCCTATCAGAGAGTAAGAGTTCTGATAGTAAACATCAGTTATAATTATGGAACGTTCTTTAGTTCTTGGTCTTTGGGTCAGCAGTTTGTCAGTGCTCACGGTGTGTCGTTTGTAGAGGCATGGATTATTTCAAAAACACTGAGCATAGAAGTAACCCATATCCTTACTGAATAAAGACTGGAACTTAAAAGCTGAAAAATTTGCTCCAGCCCCTCCCTCCATCAACTGCCAGCGATCCCCTGGCCTGATAGGCTGGTGGTTGCCCTGAGTCGGAGGCAGGCTGCAATGATACTGAACTTCTGTGCTGTCCCCAGCTGCCAGGGAATGAGCAAGAAGTCCTGTTCTGGCCTTCAGCCTCTCACAGGATCCGGCCAGATGCCATAACTGGGTGGAGAATTGTAGGAGAGCAGAGAATTCAAAGATAAGACACCTGATCTGCAGCAACTTGGATGGATTTGGAGTCAATCATACTCAGTGATTTATCACAGAAACAAAGAACAGAGTTCCATATGTTCTCACTCTTAAGCTAAACTTGAATAATTATAATGCCATAAGAAAGCTATTGGCAGTAGTGGGAAACTGTCAGGGGAGGGGAGTGGGACTGCTAGTTGAGGGAAACTGCTAGGGGAGGGAGGGGCACATCTCATCAACAAGAGGACCCGCATAATCAGCGTTTGTATGCCTAACCCTGAATTATACCCCACATCTTTATAATAAATAAATTAATCAATTTTTAAAAGATACCTGATCAACTAAGTAAACATTTCTGATCGTGTGCCTAACACTCTGAGATTTGTCTGTTCTGCAAAACTAGTTCTAGCAATGAACTCTAGACACGATCCCTGAAAGTACAGTCTTTTCTTCTAAGACAATTCTTGCAGATAGTGCAATATTTATAATACATGGCCTTACCAATCATTTGAACAATCTGCATGAAGACACAGAAAATGAATAAGAGAATTGAGTGAAGATGAAATCAGGACACAGGAAAAAATTGGACAAAATTTCTAAACAACATAAAAAAAAATACATAAGGAAACTAACAAGAGCAATGCACAGAAACCCAAGTGTCAAAATGGATGAGGACATTTTAACTCTAAGCCTTGAAGAAAGAAAAACAATACCTAAAATCTCTCTTTGAAACTTTTATTCTTATGAGAAACCATAATGTGCCTCGGTATGTACATGAGGTTGATGACATTTCGGGTTTATTTACTCCTGATGACTTTCAAGCATAGCCTGAGTGCTGGAAAAAGTCCAGTGAAGATGTCCTGAGAAAGTACTTTACTCCTCTGCTCAAAAACAGCAGAAATAGGTGCTAGAGACCTGTGAGAGATGTAATCGGAAGAAGCTCTCAGGAGGCAAGAGACTCACCCTCTCTTCCATCACTACTGGTGATGAAGTGGACACAGTGGGGGAAGAGGCACCACTTGGGCCAATGAGGTTTGTCCACGAGTCTTGTCACAGAGAGGGTTCTGTGGTCTCCCCACCGTAGGACGCCCACACACATTTTGGCTGTAAAGTTCCCACTCTCGTCACTGAGAAGTGGAGTCTATGTACGGACTATTGCTGTGCCAGGCTTACATTGCATCCAGTGGATTTCCTTCCAAAATGAGAGTTATTGCTTCTGGACTTTTAGAAAAATATCCTGGCCACCTCGACTTGCTAAACTCTGGTGTGGTCAAGTGCTCGTTGAACTGTGACTATTGCCATGTTTCCTGGCTTTTGTCCCTGCCTTACCTTGAGGAGGTGACTCTCCTCTTTTTCTCTCTCTCTCTCTGTTTCTGACGTACTTTTAAAATAAACTATATTTTCTAATCTAAAGAAAAGAAAAGAAAAGAAAAATATCCCCAAGATATCTACACAGAATCTGTGTCTGTTTTGGGAGTTTCTGTTGCATTGGGAATGATTGAGGTTTTTTTTTCCTACTGATCACCACAATTTTTTTTTTTGAAATTGACAATGCAATTTCTGTTTTGTTTTTTGTTTTTCAGGGGAGAAAGGGGTAAAAAAAAAAAAACTGAAGCAAATGTCCCACTCTTGTTGGACCGGGAGGCATGGTTCTTTTGAAGTTTTAGTGGATCACTGGCAAGTACTTGTTTTATGTTTGGTTGGTACAAATAGTGACAGAAATATTAGATGGAGCACACTAACTGGCTGAGCATTTGTCATTTGTACTCTGTAGTGCAATGACAGATCTTGATTTCGGTGATACCACTGTTGCTCTTTAAAATGTCCCATTTTTTATGAGAGCCTTTGGGGAAAAAAATCTATGAAGGCAAACCTCTGATCTCTTCTTTGTAGTCAGTAGCTTGATGGTAGTATGGTGATCACTCAACAAAGTGAGTTTTGATTTGAGGAAGCTACAAGTTTGGCAGCCAAACTTGATATTCAAATGAAACTCCCTGGGAAATTCCACGGAGCTCAGCAAAGGTAACTTGGAATTTCAACTAACCTTGGAAAGTTACTATAAGGAAACCTCAAGTGTTCAACAGAGAAGTGCATTAATCCGGAAATTAAAGACATTCTCAGAACAGCATCTCAAAGCTGTTCAGGGCTTATCTCTGGCATTCTAGCCCTAACGCTCAAATAATTCAAAATGTGGGAGGAACACCATGCTGACATGTACAGATGTGTTTTAGCAATCCCAACACTCTCTGCTGAGTTTCATTGTTGGAAAATCAAACAGAAACACAGAGGGAGAGATATACAACTTCCATCCACCATCTATGAAGTCCTCACCTGCCCAGCATCAAGTCTTTCCTAACGCACTGCCCAAAGTCCTGTGTCTTCTCCCAGTGATGAAACTTGAGAATGAGCACTGGGAAGTGGATGAAAGCATCTCAAAGCATACTCGAGGAAGCCTTTGACAGACCAAGGGTTCAGTAACTTAACTTTGTTTAACAAACATTTTGATATGAAACACGATCTGGATTGAATGGTGAGCACATATATCAAACTCTATACAACTAAGTCAGAGTTTCATACAGTTAATTCAGAAACCATTGAAAATACCCAAAAGACTTTTTGAATAGGCTTTCATTTCTATTTGATTTGGAAGAAAAGCTGTAAGTTGTATATAATTCACTAAATCACTGGCTATCTTTGCCTATAGACTTTCCATTGACTACTTTAACTTCTGATCCTCTTATTTAAATGGGCTCTGTTTGAACTCTAGTATTTTTTTTTTTTTTTGGTAAGATCTTTCTATTCATCCAGAAGATGGCATGGAATTTTATTTCCGTGTGATCTCTGCTAGTGACACTCTGAAATTGTTTTAGTTAAATCATTTCATACATAACATTTATTATCACTGTGAATGCAATTTTGGGGTATCATGTTATCAATGTTGAGAAACTATGGAAGGAAGGAATGCATTTTATAAAATGTTGCAGTAAAGTTCACAATTGACCACTGAAATTATGAATTCTAAGTATGCTGTTGAAAATTTACAGTGGACTGTTAAAGAAATTCAGAAAGAGAAGCTTGTGAGCTCATCAAACAAGGATTTCAGTGTAAATCTGCCTTTATTAAATAAACTTAAAGGAACAAGTCACAGTTAAAGATTAAATGGAAGAGTCAGTCATTGTCGTTCCATATCTGGTTGTTGCTGTTTACATCCATTTGTTGGACCTACACTTTATATTTAGCACGTATATGCTAACATTTTTGTTTCATGGTCAAGGCAGTCTCAGAAGCTACAGACACCGATAACTGACTTGTCTGTGTTCTCCTGTCTTTTGTCAGGAGTATCTTCTACTTTATCTTGACATAAAAGCAAAAACTGGAAACCTAAAAAAATAATGATTTTGTGTTTTATCTAGAAATAATATAGAAAATATTGCTGTTCTCTTTGGTGAAGAAAATTAATTTTCTAGTTTTAACCTAAATAAAATGTAAATTTTGTTTAAGCAAAAAAAAAAAAAAAAAACCCCAAAAACAAAAAAACAAAAACTCTCTACAGTGTTTTTAAATTATGTGTATGTATTTAGTAAGTGGTATTTAATTATTCCATCAAATGAATTCAATTCAACTAAATTCTCTTTTCCCTTTTAAAAACATTTTTAAGTGGTTAAATGACCCAGAGAGAAAGAGAATGAATGTACTAAATTCTTTTTTCATGCTTATGAATTTTTTATTAAACCAACCCATCAGAAACTTCTATTTGCAGTGATTTGGTACATTATCTTCCCTGCCCACTTCCTCTGAAAATTATCTAAAAATACCTGTATAAGTGCATTGCTGATTCAGGGAGAGAGTAAAAGAAATTATCAAAAGGTAAACATACATTGAAGGTCGTGAATCCAGAGAGTTGGATGAGCAAACGTAAGTCCCAGCTACTCTGAGGAAATCCACTTATCCATGGATAGTTCCATGAATTTCATTTATACCTGTCTAGGACCATGGAGGCTCAAAAGACAAAACCTAGAGATTACTATGTCAGAAGTCTAACAACAGAAACTTTACTTAAAGCCAGATTAGAAATAGTTGCATATCCCATAAAAGAACCAACAAGGAATAAAGTATTCTTTGCAGAGATTCTGAGTTTGGGGAGAAAAAAATAGAATCTCTCTTAAGATAACCTAACTACAAAATGACCTCTGTGAAGATTTGTGGCCAAACCTAAGACCTGTCATATCGAGACTGACTGAACATCATCAAAGACAAAAAAGAAAATCTTAGAAGCATCCAGAAGAAAAGACATATTAAATATAAGAAACAATAATCTACAGAATATTTCTCTTCTCCAATTACAGAAGGCAAATTAGTGGAATAATATTTTCAAAATGAGGGACAAAAATAAATCTTAACCTAGAATAACAGACAAATAAATAGGAAGATATAAAGACAGTTTCAGAGATTTCTAAACAGAGTTTATCATTAATAGTTCTTTATTAAAGATATTCTAGAGGGTATGCTCCATGAAGCTAGAGAATGAACCCACATGGAAGTTCTGTGTTTAGAGAAGGAAAATTTGATAAAAATGGATACACCTCAAAAAATGCTGCCTGCATAACCAAGAATCCATGAAGTATTATTTGTGAAACAGGAAAAATAACTAAAATACTGGAAAACAGTAGCATGCAAGTCAACATTGAAATGTTGGTTAAATTTTATTGAGAGGGTAAAGATAATAATTTTCATCTTTGAGGAATGAACTATGCTTTCAACATTTTAGTATAGACACTAGAGATAACTTTCAAATTTGCGGAAGGGAAAAGAATGGAATAAGAAAAAAATATCTCAATCAATTCAAATCAATGGAAGAAAGAAGGGGGAATGACGTGTACTCGTATTACAATGGTTCCACTTCTTGCTAGCAACTGTGCTTCCTCCCCTCACTGATGTCAGGTTCGAACCTGTCCCTTGCTTTGATCAATGTGATATCAGTGCTGCTTTACCAGCCAAGTAATGACATTGCATTTTCCCTTTCCACCCTCTGCTGTGAGACTGACAGAGGCTACTCGGAGCCCTGGGAGCTAAGGTGACATGGAGACACAGAGCCACCTGTGATGGGCTTGTTGAGTGAGTGAGAAACCAATCTGTTGCCTCAGGCCCCTGAGGTTCCATAGGTTAATTTTTGTCAGAAGCACCATCTCGCCTATTCTGAATGACAGGGAGGGAGATTTGTGATAAAGATCTTTGGGGCCCTAGGTGAGGTGGCTCATACTTATAATCCTAGTACATTGAGAGGCGGCGGCAGGAGGATCGCTTGAGATTGGGAGTTAGAGACCAGACTAGGCAACATAGCAAGATCCCATCTCTACAAAAAAGTAAAAAAAAAAAAAGAAAAAAAGTAGCCTCGCACAGTAGTGTGCACCTGTAGTCCCAGCTACTCAGGACGCTGTCGTGGGAGGATTGCTGGAGCCCAGGAGTTTGAGGCTGCAGTGAGCTATCACTGCACCTCTGCATTCCGTACCTGGCAACAGAGCCAGACCTTGTCTCTAAAATAATAATAATAATAATAATAATAATAATAATAATAATAATAAATAATACCTCTGGGATTAATAGCTGTGTGAATTTGGGCAAATCACTTCAAACTTCTGGGTTTTAATTTCCTCTTCTGTAAAATACTGTAATGTATAGACAGGAAAAGTCTTTGGAGACTTAAGGGAAGAAGGAAAATCAGAAAATATCATCCCGTGTCTGTAAATAAAACTCTAAAAATAATAACGGTTTCAAGTCACACATAAGTGACTGCACATCTGAACCTAGATGTACCTGTTTGTAAACATAGAAGATGAGCTGGGCTCGGTGGCTCAGCCTGTAATCCCGAGCTTTGGGAGGCCGAGGTGAGTGGATTGCCTGAGCCCGCGGGTTCAAGACCCGCCCGGGCAACTTGGCGAGACCTCATCTCTACAATAAATAAAAAAATTAGCCTGACGTGGTAGTGCGCACCTGTAATTCCAGCTACTCGGAAGGCTGAGGTGGAAGGATCGCGGATCCCAGCAGGTTGAGGCTGCGATGGCCAGAAGTGGCCACGGCACTTCAGTCTGGGCGACAGAGTGAGACTCCGACTCAAAAAAAAAAAAAAAAATAGAAGACAAAATCTAGACGGATACAAACTACATGGTTAACAGTGATTATTCCCGGACGGGGAATGGAGTGAGAAGGAAGATTTAAAAAATGACTTAATTTTTTATTCCAAACATTTATTATTGGAACTTTTTATAGTTGATTTTTTCATGTTCAGTATAACTTCTATCACTCAATACAAAGAACGAGTGCTGGTGGGGAAAAAATGACCCATGAAATTAGTGAATGAGAGAGAAAGTGATATCTTCCAGGAGAGGATTCTGGATTGGAGACTTAGCTAACAGTTGGCAATTTGAAGTCAAGATTCTGGTGTCCAGAGCAGACAATATCTACTTTTAAAGAAGTTCCCGTGAAGCCTTGTTCACTTGTGCACCGTGGCAACGATTATATATGCACAAAAGCATTTCATGTTCAGAATGTGTGTGAAGACACACCCTCCAAAAATCGTGGCGGCCAGTTACATTGTTTCTGTAAATTTTGGAAAAAGGAGGTTGAGAGTCTTCTAGACAGAAGTGTGAATGTTCCAGAGTGATTGGTCAACATGCTATCTTTGAGAAATATTAGAAGAAAAAAATATGTCACCCTAATTCACAAAACAGCCTGATCATTGAGAAATATTGTGGATTTGGTGGAAACATGGAAAGGATTATCAGAGTAGGTTTGTGCTGAAAATATCACAATTGATTTGGGATGCACTTTGCGAATGCCCACTATATTTCAGAATAGTTCTGAAATCACAGAAATGGTTATGATCTAATTCCAGCTCTTAAGGAAACTATAAGAGGAAAAGTACCAATAATCGAACCGTTGTAATTGTTACCATTTGGTCCACGCTCAACTTTAAACAAGTTCTTGAAATGAAACATAATGTCCATCTAAGGGAAAGTCATCTTACAATTAAGAGACAAGATCTAGTTTGTAATTTTGCATCCTCATAACAATTTTCAGTAGTATCATTCTAGTATCTTGATTCAGCAGTACCTAGTTGTATCATAATCCAAGGTCATCATGATTTTAGAAAGTGCCAGATAGAGCAAAGACCTTGTTATAATGTCTATAGTTATTTCTATAAATGAGTTCATGCATTTTAAGCCAACCACAGAAAACAGTAAAGGATAGAACTAAGGAGCGAAGATATCTCTGCTTCTTGACATGCCTTCCCTTTAGCTATTCGTGGCCCCGAGTCAATTAAATGCTGCCCTAGGTATTGCATACCTTCAGGGCTGTACTGATCTGAATGAAGAATCGAATGGCTATATTGGGACACTTTGTCCTATTATTTTTAATAATATTTTTTCTGAAAAAAGCTTAGAAAAATAGTCATATTCTTCTGAACTGTTTACTTCTTAATAAGTCATTCCTTCTCAAAGATTTTTGACCTTGTGAGGGTCAAATATCTGCTCAGAAGAGGAAGCTTTTGGGAAAAAAACTTTCAATAAACTTACATTTCAGAAATTTTTCTAAAATGAGCACTGATGAAAGCTTTTTTGAAATAACAGCAAATTGGGTAGTCTCCTAGGTCTCGAATTTTGATTGAAGGAGAAAAACAGACATTTGGAATGCATATATGAGTATGAAAATATATAATGTGATACAGGAGAAAGCTGTGGACTACAACAGAAGACAGGTAAGACATTCTCATAAGCGATGTGTTTTCAAAAGATCCATTAACAACACGAAACCTCATAAATAAAATGGGGGGGGTTGTCAATCGGGGTCTCAGCAAAAAGAAGTCACACTGGGTGGACTATTTGTAGAGGCATGGTCAGGGTTAAGTGGAGGTGAATTATTTAAGCCTGTGGTCCCCAACCTTTTTGGCATCAGGGACTGGTTTTGTGGAAGATACCTTTTCCACAGGCTGGGTATAGGGATGTGGTTTGGGAATGATTTGAACCCATAACATTTATTGTGCACTTTATTTCTGTTATTTTCACATGGCAATCTACAATGAGAGAATGATACAACTTGCTATGAAACAAAATTTAAAAAGAGGTCCGGACAAAAGCGGTAAATAAAACCAAGGGTGGGCCACGCACAGACTAAAAGAAGTGTTGGATTTCAACTTAAAGCCACTGGAGGCAGCTGTTCAACTGAATGAAGTATATCAACTCGCTTGTAATTCGCTGGTAGGGTATGGTCAGGGTTAAGTGACACGTTTGAGCCCTAAGTACTGTGGAAGCTGTCACCACACTAGGCTTGAAGAGTCAAGGCGGGGAAGTGTTTCCCTAGAGCCTGGTGAGAATGAGAGCCATGGAATAGGGGAACTCCCAGTTGAGGTCACAGAAGCTGCTTCGAGAATGGTGGCCTTGATGAGGGAACTGGGGAAGGAGTATCCCTTCTGCCTTCTGGTTTCCTGCTGACTCTTCCCATGGCTGAGACCAACCAGAAGCCAGAGCTCAGGTGAGAGGATAGAGTTCATCTCTTCAGATCCTAGGGAACGAAAGAGAGTGGGTACAGGATAGACATCATGAAAAAGGGTCATGCAGAACAGCAGGACAAGGCCATTAGGGACGGCACTCATGATTCGTTTGAATTTTGAGTGAGATTGAGCCTACTACAGTTACTTGCAAACCAAGTGGTTTTCCATTTTGCTATGGAACTGTGTCTGCAGTCTATTTATAGTCTATTACGGGAAGACTTTTCTTTTTCAAGTTTTCCAAGGTATCAGTAAGGGAGAAAGGAAAAGAGGAAGGATTTCTTAAGTTAAATATTTAACTGTTGCATAATTCTAGTAAAATGAATTTGTTGCTCTAGCAAAGTCAGGTGTGACTCTAATATGTTTGACCAGCCTATAAAACCATCCACTTTTCGTTAAGGAACAGCTGGAACGGCTCTTGTGTCCCTTCTCTGCGGACCAAACTGTTATGACCTTTTTCCACTTCTCTTCTTCTTGAAGGTTTTTCTTGAGGTTTATTTGGAACACATTTTGGCTGGATGAAAACACTGAGTGTGGGAAGGGAATAGCTTACCCTGTGGTTTGTCCCAACCCAGAAATGGCCCTAATTGCAGATAGATGTTATCACCAAGTATCTATCATTGACTGTATTGCATTTTCTTCTCTGCATGTCTCCCGAAAGTACATTTCACAATGCAATAACCTCATGATATGTTATTTATCATCATTTTTGTTCTGCAATAAATTTTGCTCAGCTTAATAAAGGTTTTCATTACATAAAAGCATGCAGAGTGATGACCTGGGTAGAATGTTGCTACTATAGAAAGCCCTTTTTTATTGTTATAAGTTTTATTTTTTTATTTTAAAGATGGGAGGTACAATTCAAGGTTAGGTATACAAATGTTGATTATGCAGGCACCCTTTTTAATGAGGTGTGCCCCTCCCTCCCCTAGCAGTTTACCTCAACTGTCAATGCCACCCCCCCTCCCGTCAGTTTCCCATTACTGCCAATCCCTTTTTTATAGTACGATGATCATTGTCCAAGGTCCACTTATGAGTGAGAACACATGGTATTCTGCTCTTTGCTTCTGTGATAGATCACTGAGTATGATTGACTCTGAATCTATCCAAGTGGCTGCTAAGTCCATATGTTTGTCCTTCTTGATAGATGCATAGTATTCCATTGTATACATATTCATGTACGTAGAAAGGCTTTTAAGTCAGATTTTTCTCATGTCCATCACAGACACTTCCCACTGCTCTTCTACTCTTCTGCCATGGCAAAACTGCGAACACTTACCCAAGCCCTGAATAGGGTCTTCCTTCCATTACAGTCATTTCAGGGGCTGTCCTGTAAGCCAGCAGCCCCCAACCTTTTCAGCATCAAAGGTAGGTGTTATGGAAGACATTTTTTCCATGGACTGAAGGAGGGGTGGGGGGGGTGGGGGGCAGTGGTTTTGGTATGATTCAAGCACATAACATTTATTGTGCACTTTATTTCTATTATTATTGGATTGTAATATATAATGAGACAATTGCACAAGAAATTATACACAATTATACATCATAAAACAAGAAAGAAATAAAAGAGGCATGGATGTAAGTGATAAAGAAAATCAAGGACTGGCCACACATAGACTAAAGATAAAAGTGTCAGGTTCTGGCTTAAAGCCGGCCACCAGATGTAGCTGTACAATTGAAGTCCATCAATTCATTTGCCACTCACCGATAGGGTTTTGATATGAGTCTGCAAGCGATCGGTTCATGGTGGTCTCTGTGCAGTCAATCCTCACTGCTAATGTTAACCTGTATTTGCATTGGCATCCGCTCCCTGGTGCAAGCATCACTCCCTGAACCCCAACTCAGATCACTGGGCATTTGAGTCTCATAAGGAGTGAGCAACCTGGATCCCTCACATGTGCCTTTCACGATAGGGTCCTGTGAGAATCGAGAAGGTTGAGATCAGGCAGTAACAGGTGAGGGAGAGTGACAAGTGATGGGGGGCGGTGACAAATTAATTTTAAAAGTTGGAGGGAAATACAAATAAAACTTTACTTTCGCCCCCCCACTGCTTACCTCCTGCTTTGTGGCCCAGTTCCTTTGTGGCATGGACATGTACCCGTCTGTGGCCCTGTATGCAATAGCACCATGACTTTTGTTCTGAAAATAAGTGAGTCCATAAACAATCATGCCCTTCATTGACCAAAGAATGAGAGTTTACCTTTTATTTAGATTCTCAAAATTTGATATTGAGCTAGCAAAATGTATTCAAGATACAATGTTACTTCCTTGTTAATCCCTTTCATTTTTATCTACTTCTTATTGTTCCCCACATCTGCATTTGTGGACTTAAATCCTAGGCTATAATCTGTGACATGAATTAGCCCCTCAATTTCTACTCTAGATTCCTAGAATCTTCATTTAGACATTGTGCTTCACTAAAAATGCTTGAGGCTGCAAGCGCAAACTACCAAATTAATGGCGACTTAAACAATTGTTATCTCAAATAATGAAAACCCCAAGGGGATGTGATTTCAGGGCTAGTTCAATAGCTCAGTAAAATCGTTGGAGACTCCCATGGTCTACATTTTCCCATATGGCCATCTGTGTGACTTACAGCTCTCTTCGTTCTCACAGATGATGACAGCAGCTCTGAGGCAAGAACAAATTTTTTTTCCTCTTATCAGGGAGAAACCTCATTCTGAAAGATCCCAGTGGATTTTTTTCCTTATGCTTCATTGGCTAAAACTGGAGGCTACAGAACCGATTTTTTCCCATCACTGGCAGTGGAGCTTGGAGTTTTCATAATGGCTGAAATGAATTGTGATTTACTGGGGTTACCCGCCCTTCCCTAAAGGTGAAGCTCCAGATTTCTGGACAAAATGAGTTCAAGGAAGATGGAGAGGATAACTGTTGAGTATGCAAAAGAGTGCTAGACTTAAGTTCTTCTGTGATGTTTGCAGCCCTGTGGTTTTTTCACCGCTCTCATTCATTTTTCATGAATTTTGTCTCGTTCTATTTTCTGTCCACATGGAGTTTGCATCTCTCTGTCACAGTAGTCTTTAGCCTGATGGACACCACCTGCTTATATTTATATCATATTTATGATCCTGAATGTAGATTCCTAGACCAGCATTAGGACGAGTATAGTCAAGAACTGAAGAAACACATTAGGAGTTAGACGTGCCTTGTGTTTCCCCAGGAAGTACCTGCTATGGCAGATACCGAAGGCTCCTCTGTGCTCTCTCCCGCTGCGATTCCCATCTTTACTTGCTGGATCATCAAGACTAGAATGCCAGCTTCATTTTCTTGTGACAATAGATGGTCTTGGGACACATTTCTGGCAAGGAGATGTGAGGACTTGCTGTCCCAGATGAAATGGTCAACACTTGGCTGGTACAGTCGCCCTACTTGTCTGCAGGTCCTATATCACATGTTCAACCAGACACTCATCAAGAACATTTGAGAAAAAGTAAAAAAATAACAATGCAGCAATACAAAAAAATGCTACAAGTAAAAAGAGTAATGCAGAATAACAACTATGTACATAGCACTCACATTGCATTAGGTATTATAAGGAATATAGAGGCGGTTTGAAGTATGTCAAAGGATGTGCACGAGTTATATGGAAATACCATGCTCCATGACATAAGGGACTTGAGCATCTGTGGATCCTGGCATTTGCAGGGGTGCTGCAGCCAAACCCCTTGTGCATACAGAGAGACACTGTATGAAGTGACTCTAAAGGTTTTTGCTCTCTGCCCTTTCCCTTGGGTCCTTGTTTCTTGATTCGGCTCAGAGGCTCATGCCTGACAGGAGACACAGCTGCCAGCTTGCAGCATAAGGATGAAGGCCCCTGCTAAGGTTGGCAGAGCAGGAAGAACAGAGTTGAGACCCTGAAGATGTCACTGAGGCCCCTTGCCAGCCTTGCTTTGCTGACAAGTGATTCAAGTTCAAACAAACAAATCAGCCACAAAGAATTTGGTCATGGTTTTTCAGTCATTTCAGGCAGTAGAATACAGCTCCGAACTGATGTTTACTTACTTTGTTTGGTTGAACTGACTGTGGTTCCATGGAATTCTATAAAACATGTGCGTGTATTCTTGAAGCTTGGACCCTTATTTCATTGTGTTGGAAGCAAATGTAATGATTTCTAAAATGCAGTTTTTGAAGAGATGGCTGGTCATTTCTCTGCCCAAAATACTTGTGTGATAAATGGCACCCGAGGGTTCTACCTTGTCTCTTCTGCCTTAGTGTCCAGGTTTATCTCTTACCTTTTGGCTACTTGTACAATGGCCACACCTGGCTACTAACACAATGGTCACACCTGGCTACTTACACAATGACCACACCTGGGATACTTACGCGATGGCCACGTCTGGCTACTTACGAAATGGCATGCCTGGATACTTACACAATGGCCACGCCTGGACACTTACACAAGGGCCACAGCTGGATACTTACACAATGGTCACACCAGGCTACTTACAGAATAGCTACACCTGGCTATTTACAGAATGACCATGTCTGGCTACTTACACAATGGGCACACCTGACTGCTTACACAATGGCCAAGACTGATAAGACTCCATTAACCAGGAGCCCTATTTTTCTTCTTGTCACTTTCTCATTCATGTTCTTTTTTTTGCCTAAAGCATCTTTCAACATTTTCTCTTACTGTTGAATTCTTTCCATCTTTATGAACTTTAATTAAAGTGACATCCACCAAGAAGTCTTTTAGTGCTTAGAAAAATGTCCTACTTATAGTAAGTACTATTAGCCATTAATATTATCTCTTCTTCCTTTGAATTATGTAAAACATACATTAATCAGATATAAATTATACTGCTTAAAAATAGTTACTTTTGAGCTGGGCTCAGTGGCTCAGCCTGTAATCCCATGCCTTTGGGAGGCTGAGGTGAGTGGATTGCCTGAGCCCGCGGGTTCGAGACCTGCCTGGGCAACTTGGCAAGACCTCATCTCTACAATAAATCAAAAAAAAAATTAGCTGGGTGTAGTGTGTGCCTGTAGTTCCAGCTACTTGGAAGGCTGAGGCGGAAGGATAGCCGGAGCCCAGCAGGTCGAGGTTGCGGTGGCCAGGAGTGGCCACTGCGCTCCAGTCTGGGTGACAGAGTGAGACTCCAACTCAAAAAAAAAAATAGCTACTTTTGGACGTTTGTATACCTACCCTGAATTGTACCCCACATCTTTAAAATAAAAATAAATAAGTAAATAAAAATAAAGATAGCTACTTTCATATGCAATTACTTTCCCCCAAATATTTTAAACTCTTTAAGGGTAGACTTGGCCTGCATTGTCAGTCCTCTGCTGATGAATTGTTCTCCACTTGGGTACTTGAATTAGGTCACATTACTCTGAGCTCTTGCCTTAAGAGAATGATTAAAATTAATCTATGACCTCAGAATCACAAGTGAGTTGGACATGCAGAGATGACTCTTGTACCACTCTTCACACAAATACATGTAAATATCCATAGTTTATTTTAATTTGGGAGACCTCTAGCATTCTATTGTCTTAGAATCTTCCTAATTCTCTTTATCTTCCTTTCTAATATTGATGAAGCGTATGTATTTTTTTTTTTGGTTTATCATAAAATGAATCTATTCCAAGACCCTTAAAATAATAGACAGTAAATCAATCAGTATAATAAAACTGATAGCAGTTATGATAAGCTCCTGGCACTAGTGGACCACTCAAAGGAAAAACAACATTAATATGCTAACTAATTGAGGGTTATATGTAGATTGAAAGCATGCTATTTTTTATATTAATAAGATTTTTAATATAATAAATGACCATCAGTAGCATGAAGTAGAGATTATGCCTTTGCCTTCGATTCCATTTCTTATGTCTGTGTCTATTTCTGTTTGGTACCCAATAAACATACTTAGCTGAAGCCACTTAGGGTGAGGTATTTGTTCATTAAAAATCCATTTTCTCTATCTCATATGGTGATGAAATTCACTATATTGATCTACTGATGCATTCCTTTTATAAATCAATAATGAGGGTTACAGAACAGCAAGGCCCATTTGTACCCATTTTATTAATATTAGCATAATAAATATATATGCTTTTTAGTTTATAGTATTTCATAAGTGGCAAGCTATAAAAGTTTTGCATTATTTATTTCCAGAAGTGGTGATGTGAGAGATTAGACTTAGCTATAAGTTATATCATTATACGCTATACATCTCACTCTAGTATTCCTGGGATTCAACAGTCTGTAATGATGGTTTGGGTAGATTATGACACTAGAATACTTTGCTTACCTATGAAAAACTTAGGTTGTATTGTGAGAGTTGTCCAGGCCTTAACATAATTCCAAATTTTTCTATGTAACACCAGCATGCTTTTTGAGACTTGGGCATGTTTCATTCTTAACACGTTTATATCCCTGCTGCCCACAGCCTATGTTTTCACTACTGCTTACATCTCTGCTGTCAACATTTCTTGGGAGCGATTCAGCAAGCAAAAACCCAGATGCTGATGTGACACTGAAATATGAAAATTCCTACCCTATCCCTCCAGCATCCTGGTTCTCTGGTGAGCAATATTAGCTTCATCGAAAGACCCCTTGCTTGATGCGAATTTGTTGTTTGCAGAGCACTTACATTGTTTGAATTACTTCTTCCCACACACTCCTTTGCCCATGGATGAAATCTTGTCCTGACCCCAAAGCCCTTGATGTGTGCCTCAGTATCCTCCTAATTCCTTTCTGAGGCTTGGTTGCTGACCCTGTAGCACATAATTAGCTCTCCAAAATGTAGATTACAGGTCTGGGTGAAACTATGCCATCAGACTCTTTATGCTTTTAAACCAGATAAATTCAAATAAAACTTCTGGTAAATTACAAAGTGGTCAATCCCAACTCTCTATAAAAACAGCAACATTTGTAATCTGCTAAACCCCAGCCTTCTGGGCTTTGGCTGGTTGGTAGATGGTTCATAGAGATAGAGTCAGTATCCAGTTATTCTTAGTTTTGTACTTCCCATTATCTGTTTTGTGACTGTGTGACAGCCACAGGCCTCCTGGTGAGATCAGGTGGCAGTCTAGCATATGTTGTCTAATTGCTGAGAAGATAGACAGAATTTGGAGACCTCTAGATGCCACCAAAGGGAGTTTAACATCTTGATCTTATTTGTTCGCACCATGGTAGTCACGATCTAGGCCTAATAGCCTTGATTATCTGGAGGAAAATATTTGAGCCCTCTCTAATTTTGTCTAGATTTCTGCGAATATTTTTTCATCTGTGTGATGAAAGAATTAGAAATAAAGGGAGGAGAATGCTTATTGATTTTATTGTCCCAGAAACTTTAATACCAGGTTCAATTAAATCCAGAGTGTTAGCCAGACCCACTGATTACATGGGTTCATGATTTTTTTCCTCCTGAAATTAGCTACAGTGGCTATTTTTTGCTCATGTTGTTTTTCTTTCCTATGCTTTTCTTGCCATTGGTGTCTTCCTTCCTTCTTTGCTCGCTTCCAACCTTCCTCCTTTCTTTCAATTTAAACATGAACCCTTCTAAAACTCAGGCATTAGTAAAAAGGTGTTAAAGATGTTATGGTAACACTTTTAACAATATGAATTTCTCTATTGCAACTGTCCTAATCATTCATAACAAGGACTTCCTAAAAGTCCAGGGTATGCATTTGGGATCACTCTGATGAGAACTATTATTTTGATTAAGGAAAATTAGCAGTGTGTTTCTGTCTAACTACTAGTTTATACACATCATGTTAGCACTTAAGAATAGACCTACTCAACATCTTTGAGTGTTGAAGTAGAGGAAAGATTCGTGTTGTCAGTATTTATGTTTACAGTTGGGATACATGCTCCTTGTAGAAAAAATAGAAGTAAACATTTTCCATAATTCCAGCAAATTGCTACTATTTATGCCTCATTGTATCTCTCTGTCTAGTTCTGTCTAGTTATAGTTGCAATTATGATGAATTAATTGTATCCCATCTCTTACATTTGTATTATAACGTGAACTCTTTTCTCTGTTTTTAAATATTTTGGAGACTTCATTGTTAAGAATAAATATTTGGGATATTTTTAAATTTTAGTATGGGATAAGCTACTTAATCATTTTCCTCTTGTTAATCCCAAAAGTTAATTCTACTAATTAAATATTACAAATAATATTCCATGATAGTCTTACTTTTATATTAATCTTTTATTACGTTTTTTAAAATATATAGAATATATTGTTAGAAAAAAATCATTCTTGAAAAGTATAAGCAATACAATATCTTATGATAGATTTGTGGAATTGTTCCAGAAGTGTTTTATATCAATTTATAATTCTTCTGTTGGCATCTTTGAACATATTTCAACATGTACATCAGCATTATTAAAAGTTCCTTGTTTATGATGATCTTTTCTCAAGATGTAATGGCAAATCATCATGGGCCTCTATTACCAGGGCCTATCTAGACTATCCACCAAATTCCAAATGGATTTCATGGCATTAATACTAATAAATGGGATCTGCTGTCTTTTTTAAAAATAATTTGTTTTTTTATAACCTAACAAAACTCAAAAACTGCCTTATGGAACTAAAAGCTGCCATAGTGGTGAAATGACATAACATAAATTGAAGTTTTTGTGCTTGGCAAATCACTCAAATCCTGCTGAAGAAAGGGTTACTCATTTAATTCCCCCTTTGAACCAAACCACCAAGTTAGACTGCAAAAGAGATAACCTAACTAACCTCTGCCCTCCTTTAAGGAAGATGAAACTTCGATGAATTTCTTATGATCCTTATTATGGCTTAATAAGGATAATCAAAACCAATTAAGCACTATATCACTGGTTCTGTCACGCTTTTTCAATGAACTTCAGTATCAAATAGAAGTAATGATACAAAGTTTGACTATAAATAAATTGTTACGCGGTGGTCATTTCTTGCAAGTTCTGCAACTGCCATCTCAGTGAAACAGTGCAAATAATCAACATGGCCTCCTGTGGGCCCCGAGATTCCCTGTGAGACCCCGGACACCTACCTTCCCCCCAACTCCTAAGAAGACAGTCAGATGAAGACCAAGAAGAAGACCAAGATGGAGAACCCCATGGCAGTTTTAAATTTTTGGATACATCCCAACATGGACACTGATTTGCTTAAGAAGATTTTCTGCCACAGCATTTGAAAAGACACACACACACACACACACACACACACACACACACACACACACACACAGAAAAGTCTCCCTTGTCAATGAAAACAAAACAAATAAAGTAAGTACTTTTAACGGCTGCAGTATTTCTCTATGGAAATGTTTGAGTCCATAGTGCATCTCACTGAATACTAGTCTATTTATTCGGGTGATTGAATTTGGTAAAGCTATCCCAAATTTCTGATTCTTTTAACTCTTAATCCCATTTTTCTTTGAGACAGCTGCCACCCACGCCTTCTCTCCCTCAGAATCCTTTTCCCTTCAACTCTCTATGCAGTGATTACTGTCTTGTAGTTTCCTGACTTTCAACCTGATTGTCCCTTTCAAACTGTGAGGTGTCTCAAGGGAGAAACCTCAGACGTGATCAATCTTGAAACATATGACAAGAGTAACATAGAGAGTTTTCTTCTTCATTGCTGTCTCTTCTTTTCGTTAGTTGTTCAATATATAAAGACTGTTGGTACCATTCCATTTTTCTCCTTTCCCACAAAACACACCTGGCCTCTTGTTTGTATTAATTTTTCCACCTTCTTGTACAGGCTTTTACCTCTAAGAATTAAATGGCCTTACTCCCTCTTGGGATAGACTCGGTGTGTTTTTTGCCCTTTGTAGTCTACGTTTTAACTCTAGTTTAAATTTAAGCCTTCTCCTTCTTTTCATGTGTTGTTCTCATTGATGGTGACACAGTGTCCTTAGTCCTATATCCCACCAGGTATTAAAATGAGGAAAACATGCCAATCCGTATCCTTCTTTGTAATTAAGTTCCCTTTGTGCTTCTCTGAGAATTCCTAAGATTCTCCTCTATCTTATGAGGAAGAGTACAATCTCGATCTTTGATCATCTTTTGTGGAAGGCCAAAAGAGCAATACTCATTATCGTATGGGTAGCTGTGCTGGATAAGAAAGAAAATCATTTTAATTTTCTCTGGCCAACTTCCCTTGGCGCCACTTTATTTGGCTACTCCCCACCCAACATATTTTATTCTTCTCAGAAAACTTTACAATTAATAACATGTTCTGTAAAATGAATTTCATTAACTGAGCCATGCTTAGTGGTTATATTACAAATTATTATTTTTTTAACTTAGCATACTGCTGTTCCTCTCATCCAAAGAGTAGACTCTTTGTAGGTGGTTGGCACTTTGATCCAACTGCTTAAGGGACTTTTAAAACTTTTTGGAAACTTCTGGACTATAGATTTCTTGGGTCAAACTGGTCTTCATGATTTTTTTTTTTTTGTAGAAATAGAGATAAGCTTCTGGTACAGTAGCTATCCTTATTCTCAGATATTTCTCAATCACCATCCATATACAAGAAACAATACTGAACACCAGGAAGAAAAAAAAAACTGTATTGAAGACTATGTGTGTGTATGTGTGTGTGCATACAAAGTGACTCAGAAAGAAAGCATCAGTTGACTAGGTACAAGTATTCTAGGGTGTCTTTAAAGAGAAGGAAGATTTGATCAAAGTCTTAAAATGTAAATAAGATTTGGGAAAGTGAAGTACTATGAAGAGAAATGCAGGCATGCTTTGTCTCTGAATTCTAAATGATCTGTTACATTAATAAAAAGTGGAGAGTGTGACCTTCAGAGGCTAGAATCTTCTTGAGTTACCAGGCTTATGTATAGAATGAGGACAGTACCAGCAAATGGCCTTACCCTCAAAGCGTATTTGACTATGTGCATTCTGTGTCCAAAATGACAATTGACTGCCTGTCATTCTTGTGGCTACTCAGATTCAGTGACTTGGAGGGGGAAATGTTTTAACTGGACTCAATAATTACATCATATAAAGTTATAAAAAAAACACAGAGATCACTAGACCCATCCTTTAATTTGACAAATGTAGTGACCCAGGGAGGTAAATTGCTCAAAGTCGTATGTTTGGTAGGGTGATTAGAACCAAAATATTCCAAACTTGTTGACGTCCAGATTGAAGAGAAGAAAACATAGTACTATTTTTTTTTTTTTTTTTGACATTCTGAGTTTGACATGCTTGTGGGATTTACAGATGATGTCTAGGAATTATTTTGTGAATTGTGTTTGGACTTCAGGGAAGTGGTTAGTTCAAATGATAAGGATGTCAGACCTATTGGAATATAAGTGATATGAAGGCTTTCCCTTAATGAGAACACTTAGGTATGTTAAATCTGACTTAAAGGAGTCTAGAGATGTGTGAAAAGACTGAAGCAGAGATATTAGGAATTGTGTGACTGAGTGAGCTATTTTAGGGAAACAGTATAGATGCAGAGGTAAGAAGGATCTGGGACCAAACCTGGCGTTGAAGGGTAGTGAAGGTTGAGAGTTGACCGAGTTTTCAAGACTGGAAAAAAAAGGAAGACATAATCAGTCAGGTCAGAGAAAACACAAATTCTTAATAGGGAGACACAGGACAGCTCTTCGGATATTTTTATTTAAGAATAACTTAATATATTTTTATTTTGGTTTTTGGGTACTGGCATTTTGATCTGAAGTATCTTCTACAAAGTGTTTTAAATGTAATCAACAAACACTTTCACTCTGTTCTGGGTTCAATTGTTTCCTCTAAAAATTCATGTTGAAGTTCTAATTTCCAGTACCTCAGAGTGAGACTTTTTGGAGATAGGATCTTTAAAGAGACAATTAAGAAAAAAAATGAGGGCATTCAGCTAGGTTTTAATCCAGTCTGATTGGTGTCCTTACAGGAAGAGGAGATTTGGACACACACATGCCGGAAGACAGACGAAAGACTGTGAGGACAGTGGGAGGGTGGCCATCTATAAGACAAGAAGGGAGGCCTCAGGAGAACCCAAGCCTGCCAACACCTTGATCTTGGACTTCTACCCTCCAGAACCGTGATAACACGTTTCTGTGGTGTAAGCCCTGAAATCTGGAGTATTTGTTAAGGCTGCCTTAGAAAACTCTACACACTGCCTTGTCTTCTGTTTTCTGTAGCATCTAAAATTGTCAACTGCTCATTAAAAATTGTCACATTTTGTTAGTTCTGAGATAAATTTAGCAACAGTAAAAGAGTCTTGAAATAAGAGAGGCAAGGTAGAAATTTATTTTTCTCACATATAAAAGTCTGGGCTTTAAGTCCATGGCTAGAATGGTCACTCCATGGTGTCAGGAATCCAAGTTGGCCCTATCATTTTGCTTTGTCATCACTGAAGTTTTCTTTAGCAACTTGTTTCGAAATAGATCGCTCATATGTCTTCAATTCAGGAGAGAGAAAAGGTACCAAACCGGTTCTGTAGGGAATGACCTGAAAGCTGGACATATCATTAGTTGTATCTCCCTTACATACCATAATCCAGGACTTAGCCACACAGTCATGTCAGTTTTTAAGGGGAATTGAGGTCAACTAAAAAGTGAAGATTCTAGGACAGAAGAGAAGAAAAAAAAAGTTTTCCAAAATAGTTTTATACTTACTAAGTGTGAATACTGAATTTAATCTATCACTTTGATTGTCTCTTATTATCAATATCATTTCTAATTATTTTTATGCAACTTTAGAAAGTTTTTATTTCCACAAATTATTTGTCCTATAGAGTCAAAGGGTTATATTCTATATTTGATCTCTTCTATTTAACCAACCATGATGCAGTGGAACAAAGGAAGTCGTTTGGGGACCTAAGCTGTCTTTCAGAATTGTATAATCGTAGCTACAGCTCTGAGACATAAATCAACTGTATCATTTTACTTTGATTTTTCTCACTTGCAAAAATAAAGGATTTGGTTAGATAACTCTCGTTTTTTCAAGAGAAAATTCCTATGAATCTGTGCTATGAAACACGTGCTCTATATTTTTATAAGTAACTGATAGATGAGGTGTGTCAGTACAATCATCATGTATAATAAACGTTATGGTAACTATGTTCGAGTAACTATTCACCAAGTTCCTAAACAATTCCGCTCTTTTAAAAAACATCAAAAAACCCCGGAGCCCCTCCCCCATCTTTTCCAGTATTAAGCCACAAGGTGGCAGCATTAGAGAAACTTCCCTTTTATTTTTCTTAGAGAAATGTCACAAGTTGGTACCGTGGATGCCATTTACATCCTGATCAAGCAAGAAGGGGAAAGAGTTTTGGTTTGTATGCCAAATCTCAGGTGGAGAAAAATGACATAAAACCTCTTAAATGGTGGAATTATGAGTGTGCAAAAGTTAGTTAGAATATCTCAAAGCTCCAAAAATCTGCAAAATCTGTGAGCAGGTACTCCTGCAGACATAGAAGAACCAACTCAAGAATTTCACATCCCCTAACATCCCACAATCAGGCTGGACCGCAGGAGGCGAGACCCGAAGTGATTTCTCTACTCTTAATTTTCCAATCAGCAATATATTCAGTTATGACCTAAAGTTTATTGGAGTAGGAATTTTCATAATGCAGGCACTGCTTATGAATGACTGCAATGTATATCTCATAGACTTAAGTAGCAAAACACTTATCTTTTTTCAAAAATGTAAACCTGTAGCATTCTGATCGACTCCAAGGAGTAAAACAAACAAACAAACACACAAGCATTCTTTTCGATTATTGAAGACCACAGAGTCATTTGGGGATGTAAACTGTCTTTCAGAATTGTATAATCGTAGCTACAGCTCTGAGACATAAATCAACTGTATCATTTTACTTTCAAGTTTACACAATAAAAGCATGTAATGATATCTGACAATTTAAACAGAGAAGGTGATATAGAGATTTAAAAAAAACACAGCACGCATACTGACATCGTGAAGAACTACATGTAATCCAAGTTTGAGAAAGCTAGTTGTGTCCTGTCCTTGGAATTACTCTGGAAAGAGAATGAGGGAAAACGCCATCAATGGCCAAAATCCCTTGCTTCCCCTGCCGGAGGCCTGTGCCTGTCCGTAATTAGAGGCTGGTCTGGGTCCCTTGGCTTCCCATTTCTCCAAATGACCAATGAAGCCCTAGACCTGTCATTACCTAATAAATCTTAATGTGGACAAACACCCTCACTTCCGCTGTGCTCTGCTCTGGCCTCAGTGTGGAGCTCTGGGCTGCAGCGGCTGCCCGGCTGTGCGTGGTGGAAGTGGTCACTTGGGAACTTGCTACCTGCCAGGCAGCCTGGTACTTCCCACAGGCAGGTGCCTCGGGCTTGGCTCTGCTGTTGGCATGACAGACAAGAAGATGTCTATTCCTGCTGCCTTACCTCTGCTGGAAAAGGTGCCTCTTCCTCCATTTTCCCTCCACGTGCCATTTCCCTCTCCTTAAGGAAGAAGCTGCCAATATCTAGGAAGGAAGATCTTCTCTGTCTCTGCCTCTGATTCTGAGAGGTAACTGCTCTTTTGGAGGTCATGGAATCCAGTGAGAGGATGAACGGTTGTAAGTCATTCCTTTTCGCAGACACAAGCAGGTGTTTTAGCCAAATCTCTAATTCATTTTCTTTTGGGGTGACAGCATAGCACCTGACCAGACCTAAGATGTGTCTCCTTAGGAACTGATGTGTGAATGCCAAATGTTCTGGGTGAAATCCCCACGTTCTGGAGATCTTATTCATCAGTTTCCTCATGCCCATCACTGGTTTCATCTACACACACCTGCTTCCGTTTCCACATCCCACGCCATCCACCAGGCACTCCTTGTTTCCATTCCAGGAAGGGTTTTTGGCGATTTATGGCATCTCTGGCCATTCTCTTTCAAGAGTAACTCCAATGACAAGAAAACTCGCTTTCTCAAACTCGGATTACATGTAGGTCTTAATGATGTCAGTATGCATGCTGTGATTTTTAAAAAAAAACTCTGTTTATATTACCTTTTCTGTTTGAGTGGTCAGATATCATTATATGTTTTTATTGCACACGCCTGAAGATAAAATGATACAGTTGATTTATGTCTCAGAGCTGTAGCTACAATTATACAATTCTGAAGGACAGCTTAGGTCCCCAAACGACTCTGTGGTCTTTGACGACTGAAAAGAATATCTGTCTGTTTGTTCCTTGGAGTCGATCAGAATATGACAGGTTTACATTTTTGAAAAAGATAAGTGGCTAAAAAACTAGCTGGGCGTGATAGTGTGGGCCTGTAGTTCTGGCTCCTTGGAAGGCCGAGGTGGAAGGATCGCCAGAGCCTAGTGGGTTGACGCTGGAGTGGCTGTGGGCATGCATGCCACTGCACTCCAGCCAGGCAGAGAGAGTGAGACTGTAACTCAAAAAACAAACAAACAACAACGCAAAAGAACTGCAAACTATTTTCAATGTAGTCCCACAGAGGTCTGGGAAACCAGTTTGCAAATAGATCCCAGGGGTGTGGGATCAGGATTGAGTGAATACAAAAGTGGATCCAGCCAAATTTCTTGAAATTGAGCCACTCAGCAGAATTTTTTGATTCTTTGTATCAGATTGCTACTTTAGTCTATGAGATACATGTCAACTGTCATGCAAAACATAGCCCTTCCTCTCTTTCACCAGACATCTAAGCACACCAGAGAGATTGCTTTGGTCACCTGTCCTTACATAACAAATCTTTACGATGGCTTTGTCCTTTTTTCAACTCTGAAACTCCCCTCGCCGTGTGTGTGTGTGTGTGTGTGTGTGTGTGTGTGTGTGTGTGTGTGTCTTAGTCTCACTCTCGAGAGGCTGTCACTGAGACTGGGGGGGCGGGTGTGAGGCAGCAGCCGTGCTGGCCCTGGAGGCCACTACCTAGTAAATGCTGCTGCAGTTTTTCTGTCATTGTGGACCTACTGGCCCATCAAGAAGCTCCTGTGACTCCTTCTAGCTCTCTGCATTGAACTCTGTGACGGCCAGCATGCGGTCCCCCTGCATGTCACCCACATGTAGGCAATGCCAAAAAGGAGAGAGCAAAGCAGGTTCCAGACTGTCCTTGAGGTTCCATCTTTTTTCTCACGGATCCCCTTCTGGTTCCTCCCGCCTCTCCCTGCTCCTCCGCCCACTTGCCACCCACCCGTCCTTTCTCCATTCTGTCCTTCTCAACTGCCAGTCCTGTTGATTTCAGGCTCTAGCTCAGGAATAAAAACAGCATGTGTAAAAACTTTAGCAGATTCTTACGAGACAGTGAGGACAATTCCTGTAAAAGATCTATTTTTTAAGTGCAACTTCTCATAGCTCTTTTTGAGATCAAATCTATTATTTATTTTTTTTAATTATAAAGATATAGGGCACAATTCATAGTTAGGTATGCAAACGTTGATTATGCAGGTACCCTTGTTGTCTGCCCCTCCCTCCCTTGGCAGTTTCTTGACCAATAAATAAGTACCAGACACGATTCTAGAGAAACCTGATCTTAAGTATGAATGCTTTGGGTTGGTTCTAAGATATCTGGAATTGCTTCTCTCATTTGCTCATATATAAATGTGTGGAGGATCCGTTTCTAGTGGTTGGGATAGCACTGGTGTTCCATAGCATATAATGGAAAATGTTTATTTAAATTGTTGTCTTTACAGGGTGGCGATTTCTGAGAGAACTAGAAATAGACCTTCCATATGACTCAGTAACTCCCCTATTGGGAATACAACAGGAGGAACTCAGGTCATTCTAGCAAAAATGATACCTGCACACGCATGTTTGTTGCAGCTGTATTCACAACAGCAAAAATATGGAGCCAACTGTGCTGCCCAAAGAAGCCGGACTGGATAAAAAAATGTGGTCCATAGACACGATGGAATACTATGCAGCCATCAAGAAGGACAAACAAATGGACCTCGCAACAACTTGGTTGGATTTGGAGTCGATCATACTCAGTGATCTATCACAGAAACAAAGAACAGAGTCCCACATGCCCTCGCTCACAAGCAGACTTTGAACAATGATTATAATACTATAAGAAAGAGATTAGCAGTAGTGGGAAATTGCCAGGGAAGGGGAGGGTGGGATTGGCAGTTGAGGAAACTACTAGGGGAGGAAGGGGTACACCTCATCCATAAGGGTACCTGCATCATTAACATTTGTATACCTAACCCTGAATTGTATCCCACATCTTTAAAAAATAATATGACCACCAAAATATCGTCTGGAAAAACTTTTTCCTTTCAAAAATAAAGAAACAACTTTATAAGTACCTATGCAAAAATCTATCTATCTTTCTATATATATATATATAGATATCACTTTTAACTCTACTGTCAGACTCAAATCCCAACACGATGTGAGTGAGGTACACAGTGTGGTCAGTGAGAAGGTAGGAAACACATTTAAAAACTGCAAGCTGGCCGGGCTCGGTGGCTCAGCCTGTCATCCAGCCCTTTGGGAGGCCAAGGCGAGAGGGTAGCCTGAGCCCATGGTTCGAGACCAGCCCGGGCAACTTAATGAGACCTCATCTCTACAATAAATCCAAAATTAGGTGGGCACAGTAGCGTGGGCCTGTAGTTCTGGCTCCTTGGAAGGCCGAGGCAGAAGGATAGCCAGAGTCCAGTGGGTCGACACTGGGGTAGCTGTGAACGTGCATGCCACTGCACTCCAGCCTGGAAAACAGAGTGAGACTCTAACTCAAAAAACAAGCAAACAAGCAACAACAACAAAAACTGCAAGCTATTTCCAGTTTAGTCCCACAGAGTTCTGGGAAACCAGTTTGCAAATAGACCCCAGGGGTGTGGGATCAGGAATTGAGTGAATACAAAAGTGGATCCAGCCAAATTTCTTGAAATTGAGCCACTCAGCAGAATTTTTAGATTCTTTGTATCAGATTGAGTGGGAATTGATCTAACAGGCTACATGGTTGCTTGTTTGAAACCTGGACTTGTGGGTGGGCTGTGTTAGAAAGATCAAAAGACTAGACTTGGAGACTGAGGTGCAAGATGGTGTTGGATCTGATCAGAGTGTGAGAGTCTCTGCATGGATGAGTGAACCAAAAAAACAAATCTGCATCATTTTGTGTGTGCAAGTGGGTGAACAAATGTCCAACTGAAAGAAGATACGGGATCAAGTGCTCAGGGACCCCTGCAGAAACAGCTGCGATTTTCTGCTGCTCTGAATTCTGCACCTGCTGCCTGCAGAAAGATCCACCATCCCCAGGGCATCTCTCAGGAAAAGGCAGAAGAGATCAATTGGCCCTGGCCCACACCATCACCTGCGGCAACAGGCCAGGCACGGGCAGTAGGGACCCTGGAGAAAGCGTGGGGGAGGAATTCTGGAGTTGAGCCATGCCGGAGGAAAAAAACAGACCGTCATCATTTTCTTTGCCCCAGGACTGGGCAGAGACCTGCTTTATCTTGCTCAATTCGAGCTGCCTGCATTCTGAACAGCCAGCATGCCGGGAACAAGAGGTGATCTCTACACTCCTCTGAAATCGACCATCACTTGCCCAGAGAGGATACCCCAAGTGCACAGTACCAGAGGGACAGATGCCGCACCCCCACAATGGACCAAATACAGATGCATGCCATCCGAGTGGAGACCTAGTGGCAGACAATTTGGGAGAAAGCTATGGTCCTCTTCCTCCTACCTGAATTCTATGAAATAGAGTGGCAGCCTACTAAAATCCTAAATGATTTGTGGGGGGGAAAAAAAAAACATCTCTAGGTCTGGTGAACAGAAGCCACAGTTCCTAAAAAATTTCCAAATAAGAGCCAATTAACAGACCCAGAAGCCCCCGAGTGAAGGAGAGGCCAGACTTTGAACCTGCTACCAGCCCAAACATTGTAATGTAAATTGCAGAAGGAAATGTACAGATTTCCTTTGCAATTCCCTTACAATTTCTGCATTGCAGCAAGGAAAGTATCAGATACTTAAGGAATCATTAGACACGGGTTCTAAATTGGCACTACTCATCAATCCCTAGACACCCAAAATGTCACATGGTCCATCAGTCAGAGTAGGGACATACGGAGATCAGGTGATCAGGGGAGTTTTGGCTGGGCCTATCTGACTGTGGGTGCAGTGGGTCCCTGAACTAACCTTGTGGATATTACTCTGACATGGAATTCGTATTTGGAATAGACACATTATTCGTGTCTGAATCCTCACATCATTCAAAGCTAGTGGTTTCTAGTTGGCCTTCCATGTCCACAGGGGCCATTGTAGATATGGAAAGCCAACTAGAAACCACTAGCTTTGTCTAGACCAGGAGCCAGCACACTTTTCTGTAAAGGGCCTGTGAATGAGAAAATATTTCAGGGTTTGTGGCTCTGTGTCCGTGCCTTTTCTTCCTCCATTATTTTTTCTTCTTGCCACTCTCTTTCATCCTCTCTTCTTTCTCCTTTTCTTTTCTGACTCTGTTTTTCCTTTTTCTTCTCTTATTCTTCTTTCCTTTCCTTTCTCCCTCTTCCACCTTCTCCCTCTTTCTCCCTCTCATCTTCTTTTCCTTCTCAATACTTTAAAAATGTACAAAATATCCTTAGTTCATGGGCTGTATAAAAAGAGACAGAGGGCTATATTTAGCCCATGGGTTGTAGTTAGTCAACTCTGCCTCCAGTGGAGTGACCCATGTTAAGTTGCAGGACAGGTCACTGCATCTGGTCTCTCGTACCACTAAGAGAAGGGTGTAACGCTTGTATGTTTCTTGAAGAAAACATAGATCTCATTTGGGTGTGCTACTCTGATCAGATACTAAGGAAAACAAATAGCTGCCAGTGTGGGATGGAGCCCAGAAAAAGAGACAGTTATGAAGAGGTCCAGGCTGCCAGGCAAAATGTCCTGTGCTTGGACACATGAACCAACGGATTCAAGGATGCCAAACTTATTTGTTGGAGAGAGAATGGGCTGAGGGTCCATCCTCCCAATACTCCTTCTTCTCATCCCGGACCTAGGGCTTCATGGGAAGTGGCTTTGGACTGATGGACTGAAGAAGAAAGGATTCTGCACGATATGCTGACACTTCCAGAAATCAGACACTGGTCACACCATCATCGTGCCCCAAAGCGGCTGGGAATTGCTTTGGTGAAGAAAGTTCTGGACAGACTTGGAGGCTCAGTCTGTCATCCCAGCACTTTGGGAGGCTGATGCGAGTGGATTGCCTGAACCCATGGGTTCGAGACCAGTCTGGGCAAATTGGTGAGACCTCGTCTCTACAATACATCAAAATTTAGCTGGGCGTGGTGGCGTGTGCCTGTAATTCCAGCTACTTGGAAGGCTGAGGCGGAAGAATCACCAGAACCCAGCAGGTCAAGGCTGCGGTGGCCAGGAGTGTGCCACTGCACTCCAGTCTGGGCAACAGAGTGAGACTCCCACTCCAAAAAAAGAGACAGTTCTCTTAGCAGTCAGCACTTGACTGATTCTTCATTTTGCCCTAAAAGAAACATAGCCAGAGATAAATATACACGATAAAACGATGATCAGTTGTTAAGGGTTTGGTTCCCAGTTACTTGGCCATTCCTCCCTGCTGGCATCCTCCAGTCCTTATTCTCTCAACTTCTCTGCTTCCCCATCTCTTCCTCAGTGTTGCCTATGACCTGCCTTCTTTCTTTCTGATAAAACTTCAGCATCGTCTGCCTCACAGGCCCTACAGACCTTCTCTGTCATTATAAAACACATTCTCAGCAGAGCCAATCTCTCCCAACATAGCAATAACATCTCCTAAAAAAATCACAAATTCATCAAGACGTGCTTCTACACTGCTGGTGGGAATACAAACTAGTGCAACCTCTTTGGAAGACTGTGTGGCAGTCTCTGAAAGAACTAGACACTGACCTTCCATATGACCTAACACTCGCCCTATTGGGAATATACCCAGAGGAACTCAAGTCATTCCACCAAAAAGATACCTGCATATGTATGTTTGTTGCAGCTCTATTCACAATAGCAAAAACATGGAACCAACCATGTTGTCCACCAAAGCTGGACTCGATTTTAAAAATGTGGTACATATACACAATAGAATATTATGCTCCATAGAGAAGAACAAACATTTGGACTTCGCAGCCACTTGAATGGATTTAGAGTTGATCATACTCAGTGATCTGTCACAGAAACAAAGAACAGAGTACCATGTGTTCTCACTCATAAGCAGACTTTGAACAATGATCATAAAACTATAAGAAAGGGATTGGCAGTAGCAGGAAACTGCCATGGGGGGAGGGGTTGACAGTTGAGGGAAACTGCTAAAAGAGGGAGGGGCACATCTCATCAACAAGGGTACCTGCATAATCAGCATTTGTATACCTAACCCTCAATTGTACCCTACATCTTTCAAATTAAAAAAAATACAAATTTCTCCAGTTTAGATGCACATGCAAGTGACAGAAGAACAATGCTTTTAATGCTTTACCCATGCCTCCATTTACTTTGGGATAACAACACTACCAAGGAAATATTTACTTTTTTCACCTTCTTCTGTCTAAAATTAAGGTGCTCCTCCACTTAGTATGTGTACTGAAGTCTCCATGACCACTTTAGACTTGATTATTCAACAGAAAGACTTACAGAAATCAGAAGCAGTTATACAGTGTTTATGATTTATTACAAAGGAAGGACAAAGATTGAAATCAGCAAGGGAAAAAAGTCTAGTGGAGAGAAGTCCATGAGAAATAAGGCACAAGCTTTCAGGTTTCTTCCTCTATGGAAGTGTTCAAGATGTACTTAATTTTCCCAGGGGTGCTGAGACAGGAGGTAGCTAGAGAAAGGCTAGGCAGAAATATAAGCGGGTCCTCTGGTAACAATGTAGTGTAGTCTTGGCAGGCCTCTCTTGCTCAGTTGGTAAGCAAGCTCTCTGCAAGCCTCTAGAGCTAGAGCTTAAGTACTTGCTGCTGGGATCGAAAAGCAACCAATCAGTTCACCATTAGGCCCCTACCTCCTGTCAATTGGTCCTTAGTACTGACCAATCAGAACAGCTAAGTACAGACCAATCAGCTCACAGCTAGTGTTAGTCAATAGGTTTGGACATAGAGCTGTATAAACACCAGGTTCCAGCCCCAGAAGAGTCTCCCCCTTTGGGTCTCCTCCCATTGTTGGAGCTTTTCTGTTCTCTCAGTAAATCCTGCTTTCTCACTTTCTGACTGTCCATGTTTCCCATGTTCCTCATTCTTCCTGGACATGAGACAAGAACCTCAACCTGAAGAGGTGTGAAAGATTATTGGAGCTAGAGAGTCGTGCATCCCAGAGGCTGGTTTGCCTGCCGATGGAGCTGGCTGAACCAGGAGAGCTGCTGGAAAAAGACACAACTTCAAAACTGAGACACCCCAGGGGTCTAAGCTTGCCAGCCCCTCAAGACGACCCTCTCTGGGGCTTGGCTGGTTGACACATTGAGCTGACACTCTTTTTTTTTTTTTTTTGAGTTGGAGTCTCACTCTGTCACCCAGACTGGGAGTGCAGTGGCCACTCCCAGCCACTGCAGCCTCGACGTGCTGGGCTTCGGCGATCCTTCCGCCTCAGCCTTCCGAGTAGCCAGAATTACAGGCATGCGCTACCACGCCGGCTGATTTTTTGATTTACTGTAGAGATGAGATCTGGCTGCCCAGGTGGGTCTCGAACCCGCGGGCTCAGGCAATCTACTCACCTCAGCCTCCCAAAGGCGCGGGATTACAGGCTGAGCCACTGAGCCCGGCTGAGCTGACACTCTTGAAGCCCAGGCTGACCTGAAAAATTCCTATCAGTGCTGTGGGACCACACAGGCACCATGTTGCCAACTGAGGAAGCTCACTCAAACCCCAGGGGTCCAGGGTTTGTACTGGGGTCAATCACACGGTGTGCAGGACCTGTCTATATGACCCACCTCAGCTACTCAATCCTGGCCCCAGAGGAAAAACAGATATTCATTATCAATCACACCTTTCACATAAACTTGCTGATAAAACTAGTATAGCATGACCCAAGGTCTCAGGCGTACAAAAACATTCACCAGGCAGAGCATTCCAAGGACTCTGAGTGCCTGAAGGTGTGTCTAGAGTTCATCAAAGATTAGTCCTGAAAAGGGGAAAATAAGGATTTGAGAATCTAAGGTCTAATTCGTTACATTTTTCTGCATACCATGGGCGTACAGATCGGGACTGCTGACTTGAAGATGTCTCCGTTTATCAAGACAAGCCAGGATAACATTAGACAGGAATTATAGGATAGAGATCAAAACCACTTGCTTTGACTAAGCACCTTTTCATGTTTGACCATGGACTTTTTTATTGCTCGTTCCAGTTTTATTTTGTGGAATTGGGCCATTTGGTATGTCTACAACAAAGATTTATTGTGAGGATTAAGTAGCCTAATTTAAGTAAAATATTCACCATGGTAAGTGCTCAGTACATTTGAGCAAGGACCCAAATGACCACGGACACCACCCACCAACTCCACGGACCCTTGTCCTTAGACTGTCTGGCCTTTTCTGCAGAAGGTTCCCCCATGCCAACAGTTCAGTGCCTTCTGGGGGTTAATTCATGACAACTGGGCATAGAACAGGCCACTGCACTGGTGTTTATTGAGTTTCTGAGTGCAGAGTTTTTGAAAGTTCGGTTTCACAGACTGAGTTCCACGGGAAGCAGACTCCAGGAACATTTGCAGGCAGATGTTGTATTAGGGAGTGCTCTTCATATCAGCCCCTGAAGAAGGGGAGGGTAGGAGAGGAGAGGGGCAGAGAGGGAAGGGAAGAGAAAGAAAGCATGGGCCGGGCGTGATGGCTCAGCCTGTCATCCCAGCACTTTGGGAGGCCAAGGAGAGAGGATTGCCTGAGCCCGGGGGTTCAAGACCAGCCTGGGCAAGTTGGTGAGATCTCCTCTCTACAATAAATCACAAAAACTAGCCAGACATGGTAGCGTGCATCTGTAGTTCCAGCTACTTGGAAGGCTGAGGCATGAGGCAGAAGGATCACCTGAGCCCAGCAGGTCGAGAGGCTGTGGTGGCCATGAGCGTGCCACTGCACTCCAGCCTGGGCGACAAGAGTGAGACTCCAACTCAAAAAAAAAAAAAAAAGGAAAGCATGACTGGCAACAGGGAGAAATTATCAGAAGCTCTGAAGACAGGCTGAACCTACAGGTTTGCCCAAACTTGTAGTGAAGAGAAGACTTTCTACCCTGGTGCCGACACATGATTAAGTTTTGTCTGCCCTGGATAGAGGCATGGCTGTGGATGAGACTGTTCTTTTGCTGAGACTATGATGACAGTGGCAACTAAGGGCAAGGCCAGATTTGTGAGTGTGCTACCTGTGTGGAGTCACAGGCCCTGGACTCACAGAGACCCCATACTTGGTTTCTCTATTGCAGCAAAAGGTCCCACGTTTAAATTTTGCATTAGATTCTACAAATTATGCTGTTGGTCCAACTAAGGGCTGCTGGCAGTGCTCTCAGTAGCTGGAATCTGTTAAAGAGAAAAAAAAAATAATGACACTTTTTTTTTTTAGTTGGAGTCTCACTCTGTTGCCCAGACTAGAGTTCAGTGGCATGCTCACAGCCACCCCAGTGTCACTCTGCTTGGCTCTGGCAGTCCTTTCACCTCAGCCTTCCAAGTAGCTGGAACTACAGGTGCATGCTACCACACCCAGCTAATTTTCTTTTTATTTACTGTAGAGACAAAGTATCACTAAGTTGCCTGGGCTGGTCTTGAACCTGCAGGCTCAGGCAATCCATTCTCCTTGGCCTCCCTAAGTGCTGAGATGACAGGCTGAGCCACCGACCCTGGCCAATGACACTTATTAAAGAGCAAGAAGACTTCACTCCGGATCATAGTGATAGATAAGGAACCACAGCAACGAGGGAGAGAGATTGGACTCACTCCAAATACAGTGTAGCTTGGTAAGGAATTTATAGGCAAGGGGTAGGATGGGGGTCAGTGGATAGAAAATTCCAAAGAGGACACACGGGCAGGGTGGCTGTGATTTGGGCAAAACCAACATAACAAGATTCTCACTGAATGCAAGCCAGAGTGATCAGACATCACCTGGGGGATGGTGGTGGACATGGAAAGCAATCCGATATTGAGGTGGACCAAATGTTGCAGATGAGGGTTTAGCAAGGCTCTTTGCTAAAACTGAATTTTATAAGGAAGTGCACAGATGGGTCAAGAGGAAGATTGGGAAGCCCGACTAAATCTGAGACAAGCAAATAATCCTTGCCAGATCACAAATCTTGATTTCTGAATGGGAATATGGGTGGTATATCATAATATCAACCACTTCTAATATACAAATGGAGAGGAGCGCTTATAATTAAAAAATGGAATAACTTAAAGTTAAAAAAATATGATGATTAAACTGATTAGAAAGAAAAGATACAATTTCATCCCAATAAATTGAGTTCTGTTTCATTCTCTGACTTCCTGAAATACAAGATCTGTTCTTTCACATTATTATACATCTATTTGAATTACCGTTTAGAGCTTAGAATTTAAGTAAACGACAACAGCAACAACCAAAAGAAATTTTACACTTCCAGAAGTCTCTGTTAGAGAGACTGTGGCCTGATGGCCAGTCAATCAGCTGGCTCAGGTCAGCGCAGTGAGAAGGCAAATTATGCTCGGAAGGAGACACAGGCATTTGCTTTTTCCAGGTAGTTATCTTGCTGGGAATTATTTTGCATCATTCAATATGGGAAGAATACACAAAAAAGCAAAAAAAGCAATATTTCTTTCTTTCCTTTTGTCAACTAAAGACACTTTTGCCAAATTCTCAACTTTGAATTGGGTTTGATTATTGATTTTTTTTTCTGTTTTCCCAAAAGCAATATTTTTGGCAAGTGCTTTAGATTTACGATATTAGCTATGGTCTTTAGGAGAAAGGAAATACATAATAGGACAAAATAAGGTCTCCTAAATACTCTCACGAAAAACCTATTCTGTAACTTGCTGTATAGAAAACTTTTCAAAACAAAGATTTTAGACAAATCCATATTGCTCCCAAATCTCTCGTCTAAAGAAAAAACCATGACACAGATGTTTGTACTAATAAATGCCAGTCTTCACTCAGACTAAATCTTTATTCCATTTCTATTTCAGGCATATTTAATTTTTTTAAGGATTCAGACAAGTTTGTTAAAAAATACTAACCATAACAAAAAATGTAATACACTGATTACTTTTTATAAAATAAATTGAGTGTCAAAAATTATTGAGACTTTGAAAACACATTCTCATAGGTGACTTTCTGGGATGTCTCAAAAATTGGAGACATAATCCCATGTTAAATGTGTTCCCAAGAGTTGGAGGTGGGCCCCAGTGGGAGCTGATTGGGTCATGGGGGTGGATACCTCATGAACAACTTGGTGCTATGCTATTCTCACTTAATGAGGGAGTTTTATTGGTTCACTTGAGAGCTATTTTTTGTTTTGTTTTGCTTTTAGAGCTTGGCACTTCCTCCTCTCTTGTCCTGACTTTCACCAATTGACACATCTGCTGTCTCTCCACCTTCCACCATGCCTGTGAGTTTCCTGAGGTCTTACCAGAAGGCCAGCATATGCCAGTGGCTTGCAAAACTGAGAGCTAAATGAATGTTTTGTTTTTTCATAAAGTGCTTAAGTTTTTTATAAAATACCTAACCTCAGGTATTCTTTCATTGCAACCCATAACAGACTGTTACAACTTCTCTGATTATAGACCCCATAGGCAACTTGCTCTGTGATGTCAGGAAAGAAAGGAGGTGATAGGGTTTAGCAATGGAATTGACACGTAGTTAGGGGTAAGTGCAAGACAGTGGCAGGAACCCAGAGAGAACGCAGTGTAGTGTGATGACAAAAGACACTGAAGACACTGGAGGCTGGAGTGAGGCTGCCTAGGTTCAAGACCCAGCCCTCTCACTGTGTAACGTTGACAGTTTAGTTACCCCTGTACCCCACCATGTCTTACCTTTCTCATGTATAAACAAGAGTAATATTTACTTTATAGTTTATTAAGAGAATTGAATGGCTGATATGCCTGAAGTACTTAGAAGAACGCCTGGCATATAAGTGCCTTACTGGCATTTTAAAATTTTTAAAGAAGAGAAGAAGGATTACTAATATGCCAGGCACTTTATACACCGTGGTTCATGCAACTCTTTCAATAACTAAAATATAAGTATTGTTTTTTTCACTCGACAGATGAGCGATCTGATGCTTAGACAGATATGAATAATTTGTTCACTGCCACGCACATGGTCAGTGACGAAACAGGGAGTCAACCCAGGTAGGACCACTGAGCCTCCTTGCATCAAACTCCAGGGATGTGGGTGGGGAGGGAGGGGGGAGTTCAGGTGAGAAGATATGTCCCATTCCAGCTGTCTTTAAAGGAGATAAGCAAATCAAATTCAAGTTATGTCTGTACATGTATTTTGTTGCATTGAGGACTGTACACAGATGCCTTCATCTGCGCCAATTAATTTGAGATAAGTATCAGTGGGGCTTTCTCCATCCAAGAGCTGCCTGCCCGAAAATAGGAAACTGGTGGCAGGGTGAGTGTTCTCAGAGTTACAGAGAGGTGTGTCTCAGGCTAACTCCTGGAGACTGCTGGTTATGGTTCTGAGGAACTGAAGGAGGTAGGGGAGCTAGGCCAGACTAATCCTTATAGGACTGTATACTGCTCCCTCAGTGCTGTCTCATTCTTGTGTGCCGGATTATGTAAACTGAGAGCATTACCAGAGAGTGCTTTTGCATTCATCTCAGGATGGTTCATAAACAGCATTGCACATGGGTAGGATGGCTGCCTTTTGCAGTTCTTCCAGAAAGGCCCAGAGTACATTTGTCAATATCAATGTCTTTAATGCACAAAGTTGTCCTGGTTCCAGTGATAAATGACATGATCATTCTGCTTGTCTGTATTATAACTTCTGTTACTTTTTCTGGCTCTTTTTTTTTGTATTTGATATTTTTATTTTAAGCTGCAAAACCAAAAAACAAGCAAACCAACAACAACAAAAGACTTAAAATAGGCTTGTCAAATGACTAAATTCAACCTTTCCAGGAAAGAAGAAAGACCCTACCACAAAGATGTTTAGTTAATGGAGGTTAAGTTTACAAGTACAGTTATAAATAATAGACTAGCTTCTGAAAATCCTAGGTTTTAGTCACCTCCCTGTGTATTATGAATTAAGTTTCTTTATAGTTAACTATGTTACCTAAAACACAAAAATCCATGAACAATCTCACAGTTATCAGGTGGGGTCTTACTGGAAATTCTTAACCATATAGTTGTCTCACCAATTTTTTTTTAACATGACGAATTGTCTTAGTTTAAGTCACTGCATTTCTGTCACTTTTTCTGGCTCTTTTATTGGCTTCAGAAACATGATAAGTTCCTTCCTGTATATCCATTTGTGTGTAAACTATGATTTTTTTTACCTTCAAATTGTTTATTACCTATTTAAAGTTGTTTTTCATTGTTAATTGATATATATTTTTTCTATTTGTGAAAATTATTCGAGCCTCTTGAGTTGGCATAGAATGTACCATTAATTGTTCCTCCTAAAATGAATGGAAATATAGTTTTCATGTAATGATTTTTCACTCAGCAGCAGTGTTTTCAGGAATGAATCAAATCTGTTAAGTGAGGGACAGCTTTATTTCTGGCATCCAGCACATGGTTGTAGGCACTGGAAAACTGAGTGTTAATTGCATGCTAAATGAATAAATAGATGATTCCAAAGGCCCATGTGTATCTTTTGGGCAGGAATCCCAGCAGGCTTTTGCAGCCTTGTTACTGTGATCTGTATTCATGATCTTCTCATGTAGACAGAAATTACGTCTCATAGAGACAGGCATCTTCTCATAGAGACAGACGTGGACCCACTGTGGCTGCTGCTTTGGATTTCTGATATTTCTCAGTCACCATGACACACAGTAGCAGACGTTACTTCTCTTCACAAATGCCTGATCCGCTCTACTGGTGGATGCAAGGGTGGATCACACTTCTCTGTTTTGCTAAAGCGAGGTGTGATCGCTTACCTTCCTGTGAAGGATGTCTGTGTGTATGTGAGCAGAACAGTGGGGAAGCATTTATCAGTGATGTTCAACTCCCCACATTGCCTTTCACCGGTCTCACTGTTCTGGAAGCACATCTTGACACAGAGGTGTCTCAAGAACCAAGTCCTTTGGAGCACTGAGACAATGCATGCAGGATGGCTGTTCTGGAGAGTGACTTGGAACTGCAGGAGACTTTGCAACAGAAACAAAGTGGTGTCACGGTGGAGAGCTGAGGACTGTTTGTGACAGAAGCATAACCCGGCCCACCTTAACTGGTACACACACGGGATACAAAGTGCGTCTCATAACTGCAGACTTTTTCCACCAAGTAGGTCTAAAGACAAAATTCTTTAACCAGCCCTTGGACTTATGCTTATTCATATATCTGTGTCTTAGTAGGCTAGTACTGGTCTTCCTAGTTTTCTAGAAGGCAAGAATCACAGAAATGTAGAAGGGCCCTTCAAGGTGGTAAGGCTCCTTCTACCACTGTAAAACCAGGACCAGTGAGTGGGGTACGCCTTGCTCAGTGCCACATAGGCAGCTAGTGTTGAGAATATGAGTAGAGTCTAGTCTTGTCATCTACATATCCAGAGGCATTTCTGCCACAGTTAACGATGTCTCATACCTAGGCAGTTTTTCAGCCACAGCCATAGCACTGGAAATTCCCACCAGTGCATACTCTGTTGGATTGATGCCAAACACCGAACTTACCTGACTGTAATAAGAGATACTAGAGGGGTAGCAAAAATCAGCAACTAATATTCAAGTCAACGGATCATACAGAAATAGTAATACATAGAGCTCAAGGGATGAAATCAGGGTTAGAGACATTTAACTTTTTGTTTTTCTTTTATTTTTCCAAGATACAGATTAGAAGTTTTCAAGCATACCTTCTTCATCAAAACATTGTGAAATAGTGTGAAAAGACCATCACAGTAAACTCCCATTCAAGAAGGAAAATGGATATTCACCAGAAAGGCAAAAGAAACCCCAGATCCCAGGAAGGAAAAGATGAACTAACAGCCCCCGCAATGGCGCTCTGCAAAGAAAAGTGAGTGCAACCCCAGAAACGAGATAGGACTGAAAACTCCCCTCTGAAACAACACATCTTCTTCTATTTTTATTATAAAGATATGGGGTACAATTCAGGGTTAGGTATACAAACGTGGATTATGCAGGTACCTTTGTTGATGAGGTATGCTCTACTCCCCTGGCAGTTTCCTTCAACTGCCAATCCCACCCCCTCTCCCCTGACAGTTTCCCACTACTGCCAATCCCTTTCTTATAGTATTATGATCATTATTCCATGTCCGCTTATGAGTGAGTACATATGGTACTCTGTTCTTTGTTTCTGTGAGAGATCACTGAGTATGATCAACTCCAAATCCATCCAAGTGGCTGCGAAGTTCATATGTTTGTCCTTCTTGATGGGTGCATAATATTCTATTGTGTCTATGGACCACATTTTTTTAATCCAGTCCAGCTTCGATGGGCAACATGGTTGGCTCCATGTTTTTGCTATCGTGAATAGAGCTGCAACAAACATACATGTTCAGGGATCTTTTTTGTAGAATGATTTGAGTTCCTCCGGGTATATTCCCAATAGGGGAATTGCTGGGTCATAGAGAAGGTCAATTTCTAGTTCTGAAACAACATACCTTCTAATCAGTGATCTGCTTAACTCAGGCCAGGGGAGAGCACCCCATTTCTCCCAGGATCTGAAGCTGTATTGGGGGGAGGCAGAGTGTTGGTGAGAGGGAAAGAAAGATACTCAGTAAAGTCATAGGTGTTCTCCCTTATCTGGATTGGTGAGGAAGACACCATTTTTAACCTGGTTCCATTGTCTCAGAAACCACAACTGAGGCAGGCATTTTGGTTTCTGTCCAGTGATAAAGCTCTTGCTCTGGGGCATGGAAGAGGCCTCCAGTTGGAGCATGGCAGGGTGTCCAGAGATTGCCCCTGGGTTTGGAGCTGGATCTAAGCTACACCTGGGAGCAGTGAGGGGTCCTCTAAAGATATGCTTCCTTCTCAAAGAGAAACAGGCAACCAGGGTCAGATCTGGGACGTCGAATCAGTCTCTGTGTGCCATTGCATGGGATCCCCCCCTGCCCCACCACTCCAGGCACTAGCGGCAAGGATCCGCAGTAATACGAAGGGACATATAATATAGCAACCTGAATGACAGGAACCTAGCAGGGAAGCCCCACTCCCATACTCCAGAACCTGCATCCTGAGCAGAGGAAGAGTCGTGGCAGCCACAGTTTCTCATGAACAGTGGGTCCTGCAGCCTACATCAGTCTTGCGACATGGAGTCTTCGGCAAGTACCACTGCCGAGAACCCCAGCATCGATCCTGGAATAGTTGGGATGTGGAACCCCAGCAATACAGAGGAGAGAGACTGTCCCGTTCCTACTCAATTGGGAAAGCAGTCCAAGTGGTGGGAGACCAGAAGCAGGGACCTAACCCTGCTGCACTTGAATCAGCAGCCTGAGAAACGGGAGCATTCCTGATCATGTGGTTTCTCCTGGGTGGTGGGACCTGAAGCCAAAGTCAGCTCTATGACCCAGAATCGAGCTGCAGGTGTCATTGTAGGGACCCACAGCCTGCCCCCAAGTCTGTTGGGGAAGTGTGCCTCAGTACCAAGGATGAGATGGCCCCCGTGTCTACACACTCAGATTCCTACTCCTCAGATTCCATCCTTCCTAGGCAGTGATTCATGCGGAATGAGACCCTCTGTGCTCCATGCCCTCACATCCCAAATCAGCTAGAGTAAGACTCTGAGCCACCCCCCACCCCTGGAACCACCGCTCTCTTCAAGGGCAGAGCCCTTGGTGCTGCACTGCTCTCTCTGTGCCCAGACATATCCCCAGGTGCCTGGAGTTCCCACTTGCTGTTTTAGATTAGGAGCTCAGGCTGCCCTCTCCTTCCTGAGCAGAAAATGTGAGCCAGCATTAGTCCCTGAACACCTTACCAAGGTACACCTCTGGGCCCTCGAAGGCTACCCACCACACCCGCCCCCCACCCAACCCCTTGGAGCAGGTACCTGTGCCTGACACTGGTGGATTCATAGGTGGGCCTGTCCAATTTGGACCTACCTGTCTTGGTTCTCCCCTCCCCAGAGCTCAACTGGGAGCACAGACCACAGTGCATTCGGTGGGTAAGCTTATTACTGAGACAATAGAGCTCTTCTAGTAAGCAAATACCCACCCACATCCATAGTAGCCATCTCTTGCCCATGGTAGTCCCTTGCTAACCTGGAGGTTGAGTGACACATCACAACAAGTCATTGATTGACACCAGCACACACCACTGAGGAACAAGATAAACCTCCCAAGATCCCTGTTCCAGCCTCACAGGAAGCAGTGAGCCACTCCACATCCCCACTACAATGCTGTTACAACCAACACCTGGGAAAACCTCCACACAGAGAGTATCTATGTCAAGGGAACTCTTACAAATTAGCCTCCATCATTTGTCCAGATGAGAAAGAACCAGAGAAACAACTCTGAAAACATGAAAAAAACAGAACATTGCCCCTCCAAAGGGGGTAACCAATTCTTCAACAACAGAGCCTAACCAAAATGAAATCCCTTAAATGTCCGATGTTGATTATAAAGAAACTCTATTAGATGCAAGATAAAGCTTATAACTAACACACAAACATAGCAGAACAAGCCAAAAGGTGAAAAGAGAGATTGCAAAGACCAAACAGAACTAAAAAACTCAACACTGGAGACACAAAAAACAGTGTGAAGCTATAGCGGTAGGCTAGTGCAAATGGAAGAATCACTGAGATGGTAGAAAGATTCATCAAACTAACCCAGGGAGACAAAAATAAAGAAAAAAGAATTAAGAAGAATGAGCATAGTCTATGAGAAATATGGGACTATGTAAAGTGAACAAACCTATGAACTATAGTCATTCCCCAAAAAAAGTTAAAGTAAATATATGAAAAATAGATTTGAGTATATAATTCAAAAAAATTTCCCTGGTCTTGAGATAAACCTAGACATCCAGATGTATGAAGCTCAAATAACTCTTACAAGATACATCGCAAGAGGAACCTCACCAAGGCATATTGTTGTGAGATTCTCCAAAATCAGTATGGAAAAAAATTTCCTAAGAGCAGCAAGAGAGAAAAGCCAAATCATTATAAAAAACTAACAGAAGATGTCTCAGAAGAAACTTTACAAGCCAGAAGACAATGGGAGCCTATTTTTGATCACCTTAAGCAAAAAATTCTAGAGAAAAATCTTACCTCCAGCTTATGCTCCAGCTGCATAAACAAAGGAGAAATAAAGTCCTTTCCCAACAAACGACACTAACAGAATTTGTCACTAATGAACCAACTCTACAAGAGGTACTCAAAGGAGTTCTAAACTTGGAATGGAATGACAACTCTCACTATTACAAAACATTACATAAGTACAAAGCTCACAGTGTCTATAAAGCAAGTCTACATTCAAATCCTCAAGTCACCTAGTTTCCAAAAATATGACAGGAAAACAATCTCACATATCAATATTAACCCTGAACATAAACACTTAAAATAATTAGAGTAGCAAACTAGATTTAAAAAAACAAAGAAAACAACAACAAAAAACAGATGCAACCATATGTTGCCAACAAGAGGCCCATCTGCTGGCTACAGACAGTCATAGACTCAAAGAAAATGGGTGGAAAAGATGTATCAGACAAATGGACAACAAAAACAAGCAGGAGTAGCTAGTCTATATCAGAAATCTCTACAAAAAACAGTACCAAAAAGAAGTTAAAGAAGGACATTATCTAATGATAAAGGATGTAATTCAACAATAAGATTTAACTGTCTTAAACATGTATGTGCCAAAAACCAGAGCACCCAAATTCATGAAACAAACACTACTTAACCTCCAAAAACCTGTTGATAGCAATACCATAATAGTGGATGACTCCAACATTCTGCTGACATCACTAGAAAGATCACCAATGCAACAAATTAACAAAGAATTACCAGACTTAAACTGGACTGTAGATCCAATGGGCCTTATAGACATCTATAGAACTTTCCACCCAACCACTGCAGAATATACATTCTTCTCATTTTTTCATGAAACATTCTCCAAAATAGATCGTGTCCTTGGCCGTAAAGCAAGTCTCAATAACAACAACAACAACAACAACAACAAAATCAAAATTATACCAAGCATCTTCTTAGACCACAGTGAAATAAAATTAGAAGTCAACATTAAAAGGAACTCCCAAAACTATACCACTACATGGAAATGGAATAATTCGCTGTTGAATGACCCTTGGATAAACAATGAAATAAAGGCAGAATCAAAAACTTTATTGAAACATATGAAAATAGTGAGACATCATGCCCAAACCTGTGGGACACAGAAAAAGTAGTGCTGAGAGGAAAGTTTTTGACATTAAATGCCTACATAAAAAATATAGAAAGATCTAAAATCAACAGCTTAACCTTGTACCTCAAGGAACTAGAAAAATAAGAACAATCTAAACCTAAAGCTGACAGAAGAAAAGAAATAACAAAGATCAGAGCAGAACTAAATGGAATTGAGGCTTAAAAAATGATACAAAGGATCAATGAACCAAAAAGTGTATTCTTTGCAAGGATAAACAAAATCAAAAGACTGCTAGACTAAACAAGAAAAAAAGTGAGAAACCTCAAATAAATTCAATCAGAAATGACAGAGGTGACATAACATTGGATACCACAGAAATAAAATAAAATAAATCATCAGAGATTATGAACATCTCTATGGCAACCAACAGGAAAACCTAGGGGACATGGATATATTTCTGGAAGCATACAACCTCCCAAGACTAAACCAGAAAGAAACAGACACCTTGAATAGACTCAGTGGAATCAGTATAGAAAAATAAATAAAAACCCAACAAATAAATGCCCAGGGATAGATGAATTCACAGTCAAATCTTATCAGATGTATAAAGAAGAGCTGGTACCAATCCTACTAGAAAGATTCCAAAAAATCAAGGAGGAGAGACTCATACCTAACCTGTTCTATGAAACCAGTATCACACTGATACCAAAATCAGGCACAGATACAGCAAAAGGAGAAAACTACTGACCGATTTCCTTGATAAATATACATGCTAGAATCCTTAACAAAATACTAGCAAACCAAATTTAACAGCGTATCACAAAAAATTATCCATCATAACCAAGTGGGTTTTATTCTAGGGATGCAAGGATTGTTCAATATCCATAAATCAATAAGCATGTTGCACCACACAAACAGAAACAGAAATAAAAACCATATGATCATCTCAACAGATGCAGAAAAGACATTAAACAAAATTCAACATTTCTTTATGATAAAAGCCCTCAACAAATGGGGCATTGAAGAAACATACCTCAATGATAACAGACATTATCAACAAACCTACAACCAAGATCATACTTAGCCAAGAAAAGTTGAAGACATTATCTTCCAGAATAGGAACAAGACAGGGTCGTTCACTCCCACCACTCTTATTCAACATTATGCTAGAAGTCCTAGCAAGATCAATCTGGCAAGAGAAGAAAATAAAAGACATCCAAATTGGCAACAAGTAAGTCAAATTATCTCTGTTCATCGGTGACATGATTGTATACCCAGAAAATTCTAACGACTCCCCCAAGAAGCTTCTGGACCTGATAAATGACTTTAGTAAAGTTTCAGAATGCAAAACAATGTATAAAAATCTACAACACTCACGTCAAAAAACATATCAATAATTCTATTTCATTTACACTAGCTACAAAAAAAAAAAATGAAAAGATAAAAAACATAGGAATACACCTAACTAAAAAGGTGAAAGATATCTAAGGAGAACTAAAAACACTGGTGAAGGAAATCATAGATGACAAAAACAAATGGAGGCAAGTTCCATGTTCATAGATCGGAAGAATCAATATTATTAATTATTATTGATTGTTAATATTGCCCAATATTGTCAACCATGTTGCCCTACAGAATCAATGCAACCCTGGTCAAAATATCAACTTCATTTTTCACAAAACTAGAAAAAGCAGTTTTAAAGTTTATATGAAATCAAAAAAAAGCTCGAACAGCTAAAGCAATTCTAAGCCAAAACAATAATTGCAGAGACATTGCACTGCCTGATTCAGTTGTACTAACTAAAGTTACTACAGAAACTAAGACAACATGGTAATGGTACAAGAATAGACAGATCAATGGAATAGAATAGGTAAACCCAGACATGAAACCACATTCCTACAACCAACTGATCTTCAAAAAACTGACAAGAAAAAACAATGGGGGAAAGGACACCCTAATCAACAAACAGTCTTGGGAAAATTGGCTACCCATAGGCATAAAAATGAAACTGGTATCCTCTCTTTCTCACCATATACAAAAATTAACCCGAGATGAACTAAATACTTAAATTTGAGATCTGAAACCATAAAAATCCTGGGATTAAACCTGGTAAACAATCTTCTGAACATTTGCCTAGGCATACAATGTATGACAAAGATCCCAAAGACTTTTGCAACAAAAACAAAAGTAGAAAAAAATGGGACCTAGTTAAATTAAAAATCTTCTAAACAGCAAAAGAAATACTCAACAGAGTGGACAGAAATGGGGGAAAAATTTGCAAATTAGGCTAATATCCAGAGTCTACAAGAAACTCAAACAACTAAACATGAAAAATAAATAAATAAAAATAACCCCATAAAAAAGTGGGTAAACCACATGAATAGAAACTTCTCAAAAGAAGACACATAAGTGACCAACAAACATATGAAAAAATGTTCACTCACCCTCACTAATCAGAGAAATGTAAATTAAACCCACAGGGAGATACCATCTCACACTAGTCAGAATGACTATTATTAGAAAGTCTAAGAACTAATACTGGTGCTGTTGCAGACAGTCATTTGCAGGTGATGAGATTGCAAACTAGTTCAACCACTGTGGAAAACAGTATGGAGATTTCTCAAAGAACTAAAAATTGAATACCATTTGATCCAGCAATCCCGCTAGTAGAGATCTACCCAAAGGAAAATAAATCAATACGCAAGAAAATAAATCAATACGCAAGAAAATGAGACCTGTACTCGTATGTTCATTGCAACACAAGTGACAAAAGCAAAATCATGGAACCTACCTAAGTGCCCACCAACAATTGACTGGATAAAGCAAAAGTGGTATTATATATACATCATGGAATATTATGCAGTCATAAAAAAAGAATTAGATTGTGGTTTTTTTGCAGGAACATAGATGGATCTGGAAATTACCATCTTAAGTGAACTGACACAGAAACAGAAAACCAAATAACACATGTTCTCACTCATATTCAAGAGCTTAATGGCCACAAAGATGGACATGATAGACACCAGGGACACGGATAAGGGGGAAGGTGAGGAGGGTGGTTAGGGTTTAGAAATTACCTGTTGGAAACAATGTTCACTTTTAGGGATTGGTCTCCCTGAAACCGAATCCCCACCACTACACAACATGTCTGTGTAACAAACATGCACATGAGACTCAAATACAAATGGAAAGAAAAGATATCATTCCACTTCAGTTAGAATGGCTATTATTTTTTAAAAAAATAATAGCAACATTTGTTGGCCAGGATGCAGAGAAAAAGGAACTTTTATACACAGTGTTGGTTGGATTGTAAAAATAGTACAACCACTTTGGAAAACAATATGGCGATTTCTAAAAAAAAAACCCCCAAAAACTAAAAGCAGAACTCCCAGCAATCCGACAATCCCATGTCTGACTATTTTTCCAATGGAAACAAAATCAGTGTATCAAAGGGATTCTCGCACCCACATGTTTATTGCAGCACTATTCACCATAGTAAAAATAAGGAACCACCCTAAGTGTCCATTACTAGATGAATGAATAAAGAAATGGTGGTATGCATACACAATGGAATACTATTTGGCTATCAAAATAAAAGACTGGAATTCTGTCATTTGAGGCAACATGGCGGAGGTCATTACCTTAAGTGAAATAATATATAGTCCCTTCACCAATTATATCCCCTAAATCTGAACACCATGTTATCTTTCCAACTGTTTGTGGTGGTGCCAGTCTTTGAAATCAAATTAGTTTCCCTGTCTTTCCCTAACTCTTTGGTGTCTATGCTTTTTTCCATCTGCACAGACAGGGATGTAGGTTGTTCACCAGATCTACGTGTATCTTTGTATCTAGCTCTTTTAGGCTTCCTTCAGAAGAAAACTTAGAGCTATGCTTTTCAACTTAGAAAGACGAAAAGATAGCAGAGTCATTTGATGAGCTCCTGTCTAGCTTAGATCTACTGACATGGCATATCATTTGTAAACGTTTCTTATCAGTGGTTATAGTCTATGCGTTTGCAAGGGTTTGAACTTAACCGCTAATATTTCTTCTACTCTCCCAGGACTTCTATGTCAAATATGCTGTCTTTAAAACAAAATGTCAGCACTGTGTACATCAATAGATGACTTGACATAAACGGTGGCAATTAAGTCTCTATCCTCTCTCCCTCAAAATTATGTGAAAGTGGTAGAAAAATTGGAAATTTAATGTTGGTTCATGCTGTAGAATTATTTGTAAATTGATCTAAATGATACTGTTCTCTCTATCACTGACTTAATCTACGATAATGGTCCTATGAGTTATCTGAGCCCCAGTTTTTCATATAAAAAATTGTTGCATTTAATTAGCAGATAATGATGTCCCTTTCAGCTCTAGAATATCAACTTTGTTTTTTTAATGCTATAGGAAACTTCGATAGCTACAGAAATCAATTTTTATAAAGAAAATTCATTTTAAAACAAAAAATTTTGCTTTATGATTTGAATATTTTATTTTTACACTTTATCTTCACTATACTTAAATATACCTGCCCTGTTTGATCCTTTGATAATAAAACTGGAAGTCACCTGCCGAGAGATTTCTGATTCTTTTTGTGGAAGTAAAAATATATGTAAATGCTGTGAAAGTAACACATACAAATTTAATAACAATAGCAACAAAAGAAATTAGAGACATTTCATACAGAGGAGACCCGATAAGCACAAAGAGAATGGAAAGACTTGATCTTGCAGGGGGTCTCCTGCAGAATACTGGGCAGTTGAGTCTCTGGGTCCTGCGGTGTGCCGTCCACTGGTCAGAAAGTCTTGCAGAAATGGGTTGGGGAGAGACAGAGGCTGCACTGAAGGACCAAGTACAGTTCTAATTCCAAGCTTCTGTAAAAATCAAACCCTTCATAATAAGCTAAATACATTTACTATAATTAGTTATTGCATGTTTGGAATTGAATTCCTTCTCTTCTTTTTGTTGCTGTATATTCTCTTAATTAGTTTTTCTTTGGACACACGAATTCCTCTTTTCAATCTGCATCATCAAGGTAATACTTTTATTACAAATGCTTTTAGCAGCTGGCAGGGGCAAGAGGGAGGATTTCTAAAGACACGTGGTTTCATTATTCTCTTGGGTTTTGCCACAAATTTAAAAAAATTGTATCTTGCCAACTAGATCCCTTTTGACACCAACTTTGATTGATATTAAGTAACTAAAGACCACCAACATTTTTTCTTAACTTATTTTAAATTGAGCCACATTTCTGTTGGGATGAATGATTCATTCATCAAAAAGAATCCTTGCATTTAGCACATTGTAAAGGGACATATAATAATAACAGTTTAGAAAAAAAAAGCTGTTGCTGAAGATGTGTATTAGCATATATTCCTTCTTCAGTGTTAATTCTGAAAACATGTTTTTAAAGAAAAATTTGCTATTTCGTATGTGCCCCTGAAGGTGGCACTGATGATACTAAAACTTTCTCAGTTTGTGCAATGTCCCTGCAAGGGTTAATCTGTGAGAGCTGGCCATTTCCCTTGATGCCAGGGGATACTGTCCTATTCTCAGGGTGTTTTCTGCAAGAAGGGAGTGGAGTTTATAGAAATCAGTCTGATCTGGATTATCTGTCTCTCCATTGCACTGGCGCTCATAGTTTTAATTAAACTCGGTGTATAGTAATCTCTTATACTTAATAAAGCAGTTATTGCATTTCTGACTTTCTTCCAAACATTTATAAACTTCTACCCCTGGCTTTACTTGAGCAATGAGAATGTTGTCCTAGGAGTTTCGAGAAGAGGCAGCAAAATAGAGTAAGTCAATGAAATGGAAATGAAGTCAACAGAAAAAAATGGCCACTTTGACTTGGAGTTATGTGATATTTTATTTAAACAATAGTTAGTTCCTGGTAAACCTGGCTAAAATTATGTATACTAAAAAAAATAATAATAACAATACATCACTGTACTTCCTCAAGTGTTGTACTCTGCTCTGGTGTATTGAAAGGCTTTGCAGTCAGATGAGATCAAGACATGAAACTTGGCTCTCATTGCCCTTGTAATTTTGTGACCATCACTTTCTCTGAACTCTGGTTTTTCAGTTGCAAAACAAGATTAATATAGTTAAATGAGGGATATATGTACGGAATCTAACAAATGGAGTACACCCTCAATAACTTCTAACTAATCTCCCCACCCAACTCTTCCCAGCAACTGCCAACATTTCTCAAAATATCTTGCCAAGAACATTCCTATTTGCGCAATCAATAATATCTTGAAAATATTGAAAAGCTTGAAGAGAATAGTGCTTCGAATCCCAGCAAAATTCAGACACTGGAAAGTGAAATGTATCTAAAAGTCAAATCGCAGCTGTTCTTCCTTTTAAAGTATAATGAGAATAAACCCCCCCAAACCATAGGGATATTCACCAAGGAATGAATCTATCAATTTATCACAAAATGTTGACTATCCTTGGCACAGACTTGGTATTCAATAATTGCTTGTTGCATATTATTAAGTTCAGTCACTTAATAATAATTTCTGATTTTGTTGAAGTGAAAAAACTGAGTAGAGCAACTGAAATGCTGGCCCAGACTTACTCGACTTGTTGGTGTTTGGGCTGGAACTATCACCAGTTGTTACGCTCTTTGGTTAAATGTCAACTATAAGTCCACGACTGCTGAGTACTCTGCATGATTAAAAAAAAAAAGATGGAATGATTTCCTTCTCTCTTCAAAGTGCTAACATTTAAAAATACATACGCATTTTTAAAAACAATCCTTGCTTACCATTGTGCAAGGTTTTGGATGGGACGCAGTGAACTTCAGAGTCCTTTATGGGGTGAGAGACCACACAAATGAAGCAGGGGAGAAAAGACTAGAAGATTTTTTAGGTTGACAAAAATCATAAGCAAATTGGATCAGTCGGAAAAAAATTCCATAGGATTTCTGTTATTTTTCATAAGAAGCAACTTTAGTGGATAGGAATGGACTCATTTGGATCTCATTAATGAACCCTAGGAGATTGAGGTCACAGAGTCATGGAAGGAGTATAGTACTACAGGGAGAAGTTACTTGGAATGGAAGCCTCCTTGTGGATGTCCTGCATGGAGTCTTCATAGCCAGTTGAGATGAATGACTATTACAGAGAGCTCCATCTCTCCCCCACCTGTGTTCTTCTTCTCACTCCCACACGGGCTGTGTTTACTCAGTGAAACCAGTGAAAAGGAAGTCAACAGAAACCAGTGAAAAGAAAGTCAACAGACAAAAATCTCAATCTTAATCCGTGTGTCTGCCTAAACATGACGTCATGGCTCATTTATAGTTCTAAACTCAAAGTCAATTTTTATGTCTGAAGGAAAATTGTCTATGAAGACTGAAAATAAAACCGTAAAAAATTGGACTAATTTTTTTCTGAATATACGTCTAATACACAATAATGGGAAAAAAGTCCCCTTTTCTCCACATCCTCTCCAGCATCTGTTGCTTTTTGAGTTATTGATGATGGCCATCCTGACTGGAGTTAGGCGGTATCTCAGTGTGGTTTTAATTTGCATTTCTTTGACGGCTAGTGAGGCTGAGAAAAAAAATTAAAATATGGGAGACAAGTGGCATTGAGGGCTCTCTTCTTTCTCTATCGCCCTTTTGATAGCCTTGGCCTTGTGGGACAATTAAAAGCATGAACTCTCTAGCCCTTCTTCCTGGGTTCAGATCTCACCTCTACCTGTTATCTGTGTGGCTGTACAGGTTATTAAACATCTATGTGTCTCAGTTTTTTCATCCACCAGGGGTGACAAGAGTACTTCCTCCTTGAGTTGTGAGAATTAACTAAGATGAAGGGCAGGAAGCACTGAGAACAGTGCTTAGTACTTAGTAAGTACTCAATGAGGTTAGTTATGGTTACTCTCTTATCAGTGGCAGAAAGGACCAGGAACACCAATATAGTTGTTTGTAGTACTTCATTATCCAAAGCCAAGTCACAGGGGGAAGGAGCTCAGACATTTACCCATATGGGAGCCTTTTTTGATACAGCCGTTGTTACCTGGTGAAAACAGATGGCAATAGATTGACACGCATGCAGTATGTCTTACTCATCATGACCACATCCATGGGTAACTCTGCGGATCAACGGGGCCTACTGATTTGCATTCAGATTATCAGCATACTCATTTTTAAAAATCGCCTCAGATGATCCTCTTGTAAAATCATCCTTCAATACCTTCTCATCTCCTGGGAATATACCTGGAGGAACACAAATTATTCTACCAAAAAAAGACACCTGCACGCGCATGTTTATTGCTGCACTACTCATAAGAGCAGAAACATGGAACCGACCCTTTTGCCCACCAAAAGTAGACTGGACCCAGAAAATGTGGTACATATCCACAATGGTGTATTATACAGCCATGAGGAAGGACAAATATCGTAGACTTCTCAGCAAATTGATGGAATAGGAGACAATCATTCTTAGCGATCTATCAGAGAAACAGAGAACTGAATAATGTCACATGTTCTCACTCAAGAGTAGGACTTGAATATTAATCACAAAAGCACAAAGGTGGGAGCAGCAGTTATGGGATACTGACAGGGGAGGGAGGAAGGAGAGGTTGTAAAAACACAAAGGTACTTCATCCTAAACTAGGGTAGGTAAGCACCAGTTGGAGGTCCAAGCTTCACCTGAGCAAAACGTTATTTATGTACCTAATCCTGACTTGTACCCCACATCTTTATCATGAAATAAAGTAATAAAAAAGCTACTCAAACCCTCCCAAATTCCAGCCCAGACATTCTTCAAGGTAGACCTAGTGAGAGTATGGTTAACGCCACCCTCAATTACTGTGAACTTTACCTGCTTGGTGTCACCTATCCAGTCTCATGCATGTCTTCTGTGCCATGTGTTTGCACACTGCTGTGTTCCTGGATCACCTAGGTTTATGGTAAAAAAAAATATATAAAATCAGAAATTGTTTGCTTATTGTTTTGTTTTTGCTCCTGTGACTCAATTGTTGAAAGCCTGGAATTTCTCCTATTTTATATATATTATTTATATATAATGCTGACCCTAAATTCCCTGATACAAACTCAACCAACTTCAACCTGCTTACAAAAATGTATTACATTTCCTTCTTCCAATAAAATAGATTCACACCTCTATGCAATATTTCAACTGTATATGAGAGCTGGATTTGACCAGAATTGTTGAGGCTAGGTCATGATAGAGAGGGACGGGTTTATGCCCAGAATGGTGGGAATGGTTGACACAAGTATAAACTCAAAGAACTGATGAACATTGTAACTAAGAGCACTGTCGATAATGAGCATTCAGTAGCGAGTGGTGGACAGTAATCTTAGAAATCATGTGCTTTAAGGGATCATTCAATCTTTAGGAAGAAGGAGATCACAGTGCTTTGCAAATGGCAATGCCGAATAAAAGGACACTTTGTCCAGTTCCAAGCTATGAGGTACTAGGGATACAATGATCAACTCAATTTCCTCTTGAGTAGATTTTGAGAAATGGTGTCCACAAGAGAGAGTCAGACTCCAGTTGGAGCAAAAAAGCGAAAGGAATGTCTACAGGAGTGGTTGAGAATAGAGAAGGTTTTTACTGATGATTGACTTTGAGTTCTCCAATGAATTGCAAGAGTGTTTCAGGAGATTAGTCATCAAAGGGTGTAGACAAAGCCAGATGGAGATCAAGTCTCCTGGAGATGAAGAATGTCCACTATTTCTTGGTTCTGAAAGTAAGAATGAAGGGCATAGAGGTTCACTTGAGTTGAGAGACTGATGGAGGTGACGGGGGCGGGGGGCGGGCAGCAGGTCTGCCTTGCTCTGAACATGCAGGTTCCTTCTTTCGTTTTGGTATGGAGGCTTTGAGAACAGAAGAGGAGAAATCTAAATTAAATATTTGAATTGAAATGTTTGTCACTTTGATAGGTAAAATGCTTTTTAAAATTATATAGGCCAGGTTTGGTGGCTCAGCCTGTAATCCCAGCATTTTGGGAGGCCAAGGTGAGTGCATTGTCCAAGCCCACGAGTTCGAGATCCACCCAGGCAACTTGGTGAGACCTCATCTCTACAATAAATCAAAAATTAGCGGGGCATGGTAGTGCGTTTCTGTAGTTCCAACTACTTGGAAGGCTGAGACGAAAGGATCACCAGTGCCCAGCAGGTCGAGGCTGTGGTGGCCAGGAGCCTGCCACTGCACTCTAGTCTGGGTGACAGAGTGAGACTCCAACTCAGAAAAAATAATAATAAAATAAAATAAAATTATATACGTAAGTAGTAAAAAATCAAGATCACGCGGTGTTAAATATTGTCATGAATATGCCACTAATTATTCTTCCCAGGCATAATCTTTAAATAACTATAAATGCATGTAGAGTAATTTATTTAACCATCCCCTTATTGTTAGAGAGTTAGATTGTTTCCATAAACATAGAATATATAAATTTTACTTAAGTAAGGTGTCACTCCATTTAGAAATGGAGTAGTGAACACTAGAGAAAGCATGAGTATTTACTGTCAAATTTACATAAGTGCATTAGATTTCAGACCCTTCAGAGGTAAGGCATTGAAATGTGGTCTAGAGAAGTCAAACTGAATAATTAGAGATGAATTGCTCCTTGACTCTTCTTTAGAGCCAGAGAAAATGAATCCTAAATTCTGCAAAGATAGGTCAGGGTCATAAGTGAGGAGAGATACTATGAATCAGCAGGATTTGGAGTTCAAAGACTTGAACTTCAGAAGTGTGTGAGGATTTGTGGCAGGCACAGAAATCTTTTTTTTCTTCTATTTTTTTTAATTTTAAGGATGTAGGGCACAATTCAGGTTTAGGTATACAAATGTTCATTGTGCAGGTACCCTTCTTGATGAGGTGTGCTCCCCCTTCCCCAGGCAAACTCCCACTACTGCCAGTCCCACTTCCCCACTCCCCTCCCGGCAGTTTCCCATTACTGCCAATCCTTTTCTTATACTATTATGATCATTGTTCAAGGGCCACTTATGAATGAGAACATGTGATACTCAGTTCTTTGTTTCTGTGAAAGATCACTCAGTATTATAGACTCTAAGTTCATCCAGGATGCTGTGAAGTTCAGATTTTGCCCTTCTTTATGGCTGCATAATATTCCATTGTGCAGTGTACCACATTTTTTTTTTATCCAGTCCTCTTTTGATGGACAGCACGATTGGTTCCATGTTCTGTTACTGTGAACAGTGTTGCAATAAACATACATGTGCAGGTATCTTTTTTTAAAGAGTGATTTGAGATCTTCAAGGCTTATTTCCAGTAGGGGGACTGTGGAATCGTATGGAAGGTCGATTTTTAGATCTTTTAGGAATTGCCACACTGTTTTCCACAGAGGCTGTTCTAGTTTACTCTCTTAGCAAGAGCGTAGAAGTACTCCCTTTTGGCTGCATCCTCTCCAGCATCTGTTGTTTTTTCGAGTTATTGATGATAGCCATACTGACTGGAATTAGGTGGTATCTCAGTGTAGTTTAATTTGCATTTCTTTGACATATAGAAATCTTATGTGGAGGACACTATTGCATTTTATCATCTCATCCTATCTTTGGAGGCCGCAGAGGTTTAATACGGACCAAGTCAAATAATTGGTCCTAGAAAGGAATACATCAGTGATGGTTTTTGACTTGTATCAACATGTGAAGATGTGGGGATGCATTTTAACCATTCTTTAAAAAGTGGAAATGAGTGGCACGTGTGTCATTAAGCTCTTTACAAAAGTCTATCTCTAAACCTGAACCCTTCAATCATTACTCTAGGCTGTGTACGAATAGAATTATTTACCCATGCATCAACATTACAGTTCTTAGGTGAAATTTAATGAACATCAGTTTCATAAATTGTATCTGGGTTAGACTTAGGCCCTCCATATATGGGAGCTTAAATCATTCTCTGTATAAAAATTGCAGAAAATATCTCACCTTCGCATGTTGCTGTTACCTAGTGTAATTTCTACATGACATAGCTGAATATGCACCAAGTCCTGCTTATCTTTAAGAAACAGAAAGACCTAGGACAGAAGTTCCCCTCTTGACCAGACCAGCTGCTCCAGTGGAATCCAAGATGGTAGCCCACTTGACCTCTGAAACTCGAATCCATTTATAACATGCTTTCCAAAGTAAATGACACACTTCTCAAAGCCAGGGCAGGAACTGCTGAATCAAAAAACCAGAGAAAAGGGTTATGATCTGAAGTCCAGGAAATCTCCACCCATTCTCAGAAAAGACAAGAATATTTCTCCCCTGGCTTTTCATATTCAACCCCTTCACGAAATAAACCTTATTTTTTAAATTTCTTACCTCCTACCCTGTGAGAAGTTGATTTGCAAAGCATGTTTCCTGCTCCTCAATTCTATGGCCATAGAATTAAACCTGCACTATTTGATCCCACTTTTAGTTTTGAATATTGGCTTCACCACAACGGACAAGAATGAACCCCATTTTTAGAGTAAGGTTAACTTTTATTGGCACCATTAACAATAAAACGCTGGTTCTCGACCAGGGACAGTTTTGACCCCCTCTTTTCTAAAAGACATCTAGCAAAGCCTGTGACACTTTTAGTCATCACAACTGGGGAAAAATGCTGCTAGCATCTAGTGAATAGAGACCAGAGATGTTGATGAATACCTTATAATACACAGGACAAGCACCCCAACAATAAAAAATTATCCCGTCCATAATGCTGAGGTTGAGAAACTGTGTGCTAAGCAGTCCTGTGTCTCAGCTCGTGCTCTGGCCATTTGAGTTCATAACATTATTTTAGAAGATATGAAGCTTTCTCGATAGGTATTGAATGTCACTGTTTTCCTTCTTGTACGTTTTAAAGTATATATTGTGATTTTATATGTAACGAATTCCTTAGTCTCAATCATAATTGACACATGACATGTTGGGAATAAGTTTATTTCTCTCAAACATCTCACTCACACAGTGTCTTTTCCTGCTTAAATAATCCATTTCACAGACTAGGAGAAGAAAGACATTCTTCCTCCATAATTTTTCAAACTTAGACTTTTATTTTCTTCTTTAAAACAGCAACCATATCTACCAGCCAAGGTGTCTTTGTGTATCTAAGTACTGCAGGCAGAGTCACAGTTGGAAGCAAAAAGCTTTCCCTGGAAAAGTTTTTTCTAATAAATTGTGCCTTTTCCTTGCCAGAGCAAAAGTCAGTTAATGTAGCAGAGACACCTCGTCCCTGGCTGGTGGGGAAGATAGAGAGCCTAAATTAACTCTCGCTTCTCAACCCTGACTCTTTTCCTGTCTTATTTTATTTCTTCCTCTCATCTCCCAGGGCTTTTCATGCTCAGTTTGACTGGAAATTAATGACAAGTCTCTACTCAAAACTACCTATAAAATTCAGCCTCTTCAGGGACACCCCACAAACTTTTTATTATCGTGGGGGCCGTGGTTGTTGGCCCTCTAAACCTTTGCTGAACGATCACTGTCATGAGGCAGACTGATTAATAGGATAAAAAGCATATGCATGTATTTAATGTGTATACATGGTGACATACAGAATGAAGACCTGACTTTCCAATGAATTGCAAAATATTAAATCCTATCTCAAGGTCACAGAAGAAAATGAAGGCTTGGATTCTGGTAAAATAAGTTATGGGAGAGGGAAGAAGAGAAATTCTATGGAGAAACATCAAATGATTTGTTAGGGAGAATGATTAGAAGGGAAACAGATTAATTTGTAAATCACTTTCTTTGGAATGTAAATGATCCTTGGAGTCAGTCATTATACTTGTAACAAGGTCAGCTCAGATGTTCCGCCCTTTAGTTTCTTTTCCTTGGTAGATGAAGAACTAATAAAGAGGGGGTGAAGGTCAGAGAGAACTTGAGGCCTCTTCAGCATGTCGACACACCATATTTTAGGTGTTAGATTCTGAGATCCGACATTATCTGTCTCTGCTTGCTTCTCGCACTTCTCATCTGTACTGGATTCAAGCACAATCCCTAGGGCAGTGATTTCCAACTTGAAGGGACTTTGACATAAAAAGGGGGGACATTAATGTAGAGAATTCTAGAACCAGTGGTTAGACAGTCTTGGGATCCATATTTTCTACCATCTTTGTAGGTAATTCTGATACAATCCCAGTAGAATTTGTAGTCTGTTACTCAAATATGCCGACTCTTCCCATAAGTGTCTCCCTAGTTCCTCCCTCTGTCTAGATTGTGCTTTTTTTAAAAAAAAAATATTATAAAGATGTGGGGTACAATTCAGGTTTAGATATATAAACATTGATCATGCAGGTACCCTTGTCGATGAGGTACGCCCCTCCCTCCCCTAGCAGTTTCCCTCAACTGCCAATCCCTTTCTTATAGCATTATGATAAGTCCTCAAGGTCTGCTTATGAGTGAGAACATATGGAACTCTGTTCTTTGTTTCTATGATAAATCAGTGAGTACGATCGACTCCAAATCCATCCAAGTTGTTGCATCTTTGTTTCTATGATAAATCAGTGAGTACGATCGACTCCAAATCCATCCAAGTTGTTGCAAAGTCCATATATTGGTCCTTCTTTATGACTGCATAATATTCCATTGTGTATATGTACCACATTTTTTTTTATCCAGTACAGCTTCTATGGGCAACAAGGTTGGTTCCATGTTTTTGCTGTTGTGAATAGAGCTGCAACAAATATGTATGTGCAGGTGTCTTTTTTGTAGAATAATTTGAATTCCTACAGGTATATTCCCAATAGGGGGATTGCAGGGTCATATGGAAAGTCAAACGTCCTCTGTGGAGCTTTTTCTGAACTTTCCAGAACTAAACCCTTCCCTCCTCTGTGTCCCTGTAGTATGCTAACATGACTATTATTAAAACAAATAGAATGATACATAGTAATTATCAGTGCTACATTTTTTTCCTGGTTAGATTTTGAGTTCCTTAAGGAATTCTTAAAAGGATTAATGCGAAAAATACAATTCACACCAAAATAGGTGTGTCAGTCATATCAAATATCACACTGAAATCCTGGAGGTTAGAATTTCTAGCAGTAGAAAACTTAAAATATATGTATGAGGATTAAATTCTGACCCTTTTCTTCACTTTGCCAAATTCCTAACTAAGGGGCCTAGCGAGATAGGCTTTTTATTAACTATATATCTTGGTTTATTTTCCCACCAGACTGACATAACATCACATAACAGATAATGAAAGAAAATCCAAGTATTTTATGACCCTGTAAAGCTGTCTTTTGAGGACTCTAGGCACCTTTGAAGACACCTAATCTCTCTGGAGTCTGTCCCTTAGGAAGCTTCATCTACAAGTCAAAAAACTTGACTCCCTTTTCATTTCTCAAGCTGCCTGTTTCCTTTACTGCCTTCCAAATGTCTTAGATAAACTCTTGCTAACTGATTGCCAGTAAGGGATATTTGCATTCGTCTATACACTACAAGTCTCCACTTAAAGATACCCCCACCTTCTTGAACTGAACCAGTGTATATCCCACATGTATTGATTTATGGTTTTCTGTAACTACTGTCCTTCTAAAAGGCATATAACCAAGCTACAATTCAACCACGGCAGGTACATATTCTCAGGACCTCTTGGGAATGGGTGTCACAGGCCTAAGGTCACTCATGTTAGGATCAGAATAAGCCATCCTGTATACTTTACAGAGTTTGGCATCTTTTTATCATATATTTTGGAAGCAAACTGAAACTTTAGTCATTTATGAATCACTTTTTTTATTTTTTAAATAAAAACAGAAGCAACTCTTAACATTAGAATTCACAGAAAGATTTGGATACATAAGGAAATACAGGATAATAATATGAGTATGTAAAATGATGCACATATGTAGCAATGATTGGAATGAAATATACTAATATTTCACAGTGATATTAATTAAACTTAAGATATATTTGCAAATTTTAAGCACAAATCAAAAACATGAGGCTTAATTCTTCCTGTTAAAAATGGGACAAGAGCTTTCTCTTCCCTCCGTTTCCTTAGAGCATTTATCTTAGAAAATATTAAATTCTTTCTTATCCCTCTGAAATGTATGTAAATCCTTTTGAAGGCTGAATGGGGCTTTTGTCACCTGTATGACCCAGGAATGTCTTTCTCCTGGACCTGGGAGCCATCTCTTTGAAATGCAAACCTCAAGGGAGATAGCACCTCTACCCCTTGGTTCCTGTGGTCACTAGAAACCTTATGTCAGAGAGCAAGTTACAAATCTACCTCCTGTCTTATAGAGGTAAGGAATCTGTTTTCTCCTCTGGTTAAAGCTAATTCACTAAAACAGATGGTTACCCCAATTACTAGGTAAAGTAAGAATATGTGTGACCGATGTCATCATCCACACCTCTTTCTTGAGGATTAGCCATTGTTTATCTTGAAAATATGTATGTAAGGGGTCATATCTGTATGACCTATATACTGAAAGGGTAAGATTTCTTCCGGTCTCTGAAATCACTTACTGAACTGAGCAATGTACACCACATTCCAGTTAAGTGCTTATTCAATGGTAAAGGAGTCATTTTCTCTATGACTTTTTTTCTTTCAGCTTTTGCCACTTTTTACTCAGTTTTTCTTTAACTAGCTTTGGGGGAATACAAATAGTTTTCAGTCTGGACGTTAAGAGTACCCACCACCTGTACATATTGTACCCAAGAGGTAATTTTTTTGACCCTCCACCTCTTCCCTTTCCTCCTTCAGAGTCTCCAATGTCCATTTATACCATTCTTTATGGCTGCATATCCCTTGTTTAGCTCCTGCTTATAAGTGAGAACATGTGGCATTTGTTTTTCTGTTCCTGTGTTAGTTCCCTTAAGATGGTATGCTCCAATTCCATCCAAGTTATGGCAAAAGATATTATTTCACTCTGTTTGATAGCTGATCACATTCTGTAGTGATACATATCACATTTTCATTATCCACTGATCAGTTGAAGGGCATTTAGGTTTGTTCCACATCTTTGCTATTGTGAATTGTGCTTTGATGAACGTGCAGGTGCAGGTGGCTTTTTTATAATGACCTCTGCTCCCTAGGGTAGATAGCCAGTAGTGGAATTGCTAATCAAATGGTAGATCTACTTTTAGTTCTTTGAGTCATCTCCATACTGTTTTTCATAGAGATTATACTAATTTACACTGCCACCAACCATGTATAAGTGTTCCTTTTTCTCTGTATCCATGCCAGTATCTACTGTTTGTTATTTTTATTTTTAATAATGGACATTTTGACTGCCGCAAGGTGGTATCTCATTTTTTTTTCAGTATTTCCCTGATTATGAGTGATGTGAGCATTTTTCATATTTTTGTTGGCTTTTTGTATATCTTCTTTTGAGAGATGTCTACCCATGTTGTTTGCCAACTTTTTAATGGGCGTTATTTGCTTTTTACTTGCTGATTGTTCAAGTTATCTGTAGATTCCGGATATTGATTCTTTGTCAGATGTATAGTTTATGAATACCTTCTCCCATCCTGTAGGTTGTCCCTTTGCTCTGTTGATTATTTCTTTTGCTGTGCAGAAATTTTTTAATTTAATTAAGTCCCACCTGGGTTTTTTGTTGTTATTTGTTTGTTTGTTTGTTTGGTTGGTTTGTGTTGTTTTAGTTGTATTTGCTTTGGGGGTTTTTTAGCCATAAATGCTTTGCCTAGGCTGATGTCCATAATGAGTTCTTTCTAGCTTTTCTTCTAGGATGTTTATGGTGTCAGGTCTGATGCTTAAGTCTTTAGTCCATCTTGAGGTAATTTTTTGTATACGAGGAGAGTTAGAGATCAGGTTTCATGTTTCTGCATGTAGCTGTCCAGTTTTTTGAGCACCATTTGCTGAATAGGGTGTCCTTTCCCCTTTGAATCCCAGTGTATGTTTTTGTCTGCTTTGTCAAAGATCAGTTGATTGTAGCTATTGGGGTTTATTTCTGGATTCTTTATTCTGTTCCATTGGTCCACATGTCTGCTCTTGTCCCAGAACAAGTCCTGACAATTAAGTTCACCATTTGCCATCATGAATTTACATTGGCAGCACTGTACAAACAACTCAGTAAGGTTTCATTACCCTGGCACATCAGCTGTGTTTGTGTCAATATGTTTGTGTCTTGCTGAGTTGCGTTCATTATTATTGCTCCATGATTTTGTGTGCTGTCATAAGAACATTGGAGCTTGAATTAGAGTAATGAACAGACATTAAGTTTCCTGTTAAACGTGACAAAAGTGGAAGTGAAATCAAGGGACATATTAGTCCAAGTTTACAGGGATAATGCCATGAATAAAATGGGAGTGTACAAATGCATTCCACATTCTTCCGAGGGGAGAGAAAGTGTCACTACAGAAGAGAAATTAGGATGGCCAGTAATGAGCAGAACTGATGAAAACACTGAAAAAATTCATCGAATTGGGTGTCAAAATCATCAGCTGACTGTGAGAAGCATAGCAGACCAAATAAACATTGATAGAGAACCAGTTAGGAAATCTTAACTGAAAATCTTGGCATGAGAAATGTGTGTGCAAAAAAAAAAAAAAAAAATGGTCCCAAAGAAGCTCTTGCATCAAAACGATGCGCCAGCTCACACAGCACTGTCTGTAAGGGAGTTTTTAAATAGTAGACAAACAATTGTATTGGAATATCCTCACTACACACCTGTTCTGTCCCCTAATGACTTCTTTTATTATCTGAAAATAAAGAAAATAGTGAAAGGAAAATATTTTGATGACATCAGGATTTTGAGCGTAATACAATGGCAGCTCTGATAGCCATTCCAAACCTTCTTTCATGGGTGGACTAGTCACGTCAAAGGTGGCCATAATGATATTCAGCAAATGAGGCAAGTAGCACTTTTTCTAGGTTGAGTTTGGGAACTTAATTGTCACACCTCACTCTATGCTGTTTTGGTTACTATGACTTTGTAGTATGACTTGATGTCAGGTAATGTGATGCCTCCGTCTTTGTTATTTTTGCTTAGGATTTTTTGGGCTTACTCTGTCTGCTTTTGGGTTCCATATGACTTTTAGGATGGTTTTTCCTCTTTTGAAAAATGATGTTGTGGTTTGGTAGGGAATGCATTGAATCTATAGATTACTGTGGGTAATATGGTTATTTTAATAATGTTGATTCTTCCACTCCATGAGCATGGGATGTTTCTCCATTTGTTTGTGTCCTCTGCAATTTCTTTCTTCAGCGTTTCATAGTTCTTGTTGTAGAGATCTTTCATCTCCTCAGTTAAGTATGTTCCTAGGTATTTTAGCTTTTTTGCTATTGTAAAAGATATTTAGTTCTTGATTTTATTCTCAGCTTGGTCACTATTGGTGTATACCAGTGCTACTTATTTGTGTGTGTTGATTTTGTGTCCTGAAACTGTACTGAATTCATTTATCAAGTCCAGGAATCTTTTGGCGGAGTCTTGAGAATTCTCCAGGAATAAAATCATATCACTATCATACAGAGATAGTTTGATCTCCTCTTTTTTGATTTGGATACGCTTTCTTTCTTTTTCTTGCCTGATAGCTCTGGCTCTGACTTCAAGTACAATGTTGAGTAGTAGTGGTTAAAGTGGGAATCTGTGCCTTGTTTCAGTTCTGAGGGGGAATGCCTTCAATTTTTCTTCACTCAGGATGATATTGGCTATGAGTTTGTCATATATGACTTTTTATTATTTTGAGGAAAGTTCACTCCATGCCTATTTTGCTGAGAGTTTTTATCATAAAGGTATGCTGGATTTTATCAAATTCACCTGTTGAAGTGGCCATATAATTTTTGTTTTTAATTTTGTTTTTGTAGGGGATCACATTTACTGACGTCCATGTGTTGAACCATCCTTGCATCCCTGGGATTAAAACCACTCGATAGGGTTGTATTATTTATTTATTTATGTGCTGTTGAATTCAGTTTGCTAATATCTTGTTGAGAATTTTTGTATCTATGTTCATAAAGGATATTGGTCTATAGTTTTCCATTTGTGTGGGTTTCTTAGCTGGCGTGGATGGCATAGTGATGCTGGCCTTGTAGAATGAGTTAGGGAAAATTCTTTCCTCTTCAATCTTGAGTAATAGCTTCAATAAAATTTGTACTAGTTCTTATCTGAAGGTCTGGTCGAATTCAGCTGTGATTTCATCATGTCACGGACTTTGTTGTTGTTGCTGTTAGAAGATTTTAATTACCATTTCACTCTTTCTGCTCTTTATTGGTCTTTTCAGCATTTCTATTCCTTTCTAATTCAGGGTTGAGGGGTGGTATATTTCCAATAGTTTATCCATTTCCTTTGGATTATCTAGTTTGCATAGAAGTATTCATAACAGTCCTGGATAATCTTTTGATTTCTGTTGTACCAGCTGTAATGTCTCCATTTTCACTTCTGGTTGAACTAGTTTGAGTCTTCTTTGTTCATTCCTTAATGGGGAGTGCAGGGAAAAGAAGCTGAAGCATTCCTAAAGTGTGTACCCTTGGTTACCCCAGTGGCGATTTGGAGGAATTCCCAGACCACTGGGTAATGCTGTTGTGCAGGGGATTGTATTGGAAGTAAAAGATTGCTATGACAACACATCTCACTGGGCTCCCTCCTTAACCTCAGGCAATCTTTGATCTGAATGTCAAAGTGCAGCCAGGCTCAGAGCCTCAGTTGTTCTCAGGCAGCCCACCCAGCCGGGAACTGTCTGCAGCAGCAGAATTTACTCTATTGCTAGAGAGCACCCATACTGTCAGCAAGGGTTGAGTTCTTGGGAAATGGCAGATGACACTGCTCAAGGCTTTCTTTTTTTCTGCATCACTTCGTGGCAAAGTATTACTGTGGATAAGGCAGTTTCCTGCCAGGGTCCAGATCTTGCAAGGCTCAGGGAGCCCTACAAGTTCATGGCAGGAGAGGAGAACTCATGAATTCCCCTCACTCGTCTTCCCCACTGTGTCTGGAGGATGTAGTGGACTCTGTTGGTGCAGGTGACAGTGTAGTCAGTTTCAGCCTAGATTGGTGTTTTCTTATTCTTTGCTCTAATTGGCTATTATCTGTCCTTTGGAGAGTTGTGGGACCTGCTACTGGTCCTGTTTCTCTCTGGGTGCTGAGGAAGCTCCATCTAGGTTTGCTCCATAGGAGAAATTCACTCTACCTGCCTTATGTCAGCAATCTTCTCTCTACTGCTTTTGTGGAGATGTCTGGATGGAGAGAAGACTGTAAAAAAATATTTCTCCGGCAATATTTCTTTTTAACTTGCACATTTTCTATAATGAACTGTTATTTAAATTAGAATTAGAATTTTTTAAAGAATATTTTTGCTGTATGCCAAGAGTAGCCTCTTTTTCTTGGGTTTTTGAACTAAGAGATATCAAGATAAAGTATGGTGGGCCAAGAAAAAGAAGGAAAATGGGAAGGGGATGGGTAGTCAATTATGCATCAAATATCTTTTGTTGTGTGCCAAGTATATGTAATATGCTGTATGGACAGACAGGCCTTGTCTCAGTGTATCAGTATGAGATCAAAACCTTTTTGTTTAATCATGTCTCTGCACAGCTGCCCATACTTTGTTGAACCTAAGTATAAAAATGGACAATTTCCTGTGTATCTTTGGGTCTCCCTTCTGAAGGCTCCCAAGTACACATGTCAAATAAATTTATATAACTTTCCTTCAATTAATCTGTTTCTTGCAAGTTGATTTTTTCTTGTGAGACATCAGAGGCCCACGTCTTGGCTCCTATAGTGCCCACCTGAATCCAGCACCCCTTGGGATACAATTTTTTTTTTTTTGAGTTGGAGTTTCACTCCATCACCCAGACTGGAGTGCAGTGGCCACTCCCAGTCACCGCAGCCTCGACCCACTGGGCTCTGGTGATCCTTCCACCTCAGTTTTCCGAGTAGCCAGAATTACAGGCACGTGCTACCACGCCCGGTTGGTTTTTTATTTATTGTAGAGATGAGGTCTCGCCAAGTTGCCCAGGCAGGTCTTGAACCCGCAGGCTCAGGCAATCCACTCACCTCAGCCTCCTAAAGGCGCAGGATTACAGGCTGAGCCACCGAGCCTGGCTGGGATACAATTTAATGGCATTAATTTGTGTGTACTATGGTGTGCAATCACCATATTATCTATTTTCAAAATATTGACATCTTCCAAACAGAATATCGTATTTATTAAGCAACGATTTTAAGTCCCTCCTCACTTAACCTTTACAAAAACACAAATGTTGTTTGATTTCTCCTGTATGAAATAATCTAGACTAGATAAATTCATAGAGATGGAGGAATCTACCAGGAGGAACACCAAAAACACCTGGAATTATCTTTTGGTGGGTGAGCCCCTTGTAGTACAGGCTTACCCTGAAAAGTCAGTGTTCTTGGAATCCACTGGCATTCATGTACCAGCTGAAGAAAAGGTTGCATTACAATTTGAGGAAGAACTGTCTTGAATTGTGGTAAACAGATGGCTGGTTATTTCTCCATGACAATATAACTGACCATACCTTATAGAGTGTTCATCAGTTTTTGACCAAAAACAGCATGACCTCACTGCTACCCTCCTTATTCACCTGATTTCACTTTGAGAAATATTTTTTTGTTTGTTTCCCCAGATTAAAAAAAAGTCTCCAAAGGGAAATGCTTTGCCAATGTGGAAGAGGTGAAACAAAAAACAGCACAAGCACTAAAATACATCAAAATTGACAAGTTCAAAAACTCTTTCCAACAGTGAAAAAACTTCTTTATAGGTGTATTGCATCAAATGGAGAGTACTTTGAAGGTGACTGAAGTTTAATCATGTACGAATAAGTACACAACTTTTTATAAATAAATCCCATATTGGGGGTCTGCCTTATATATTCCATCTCTGTGAATCTGTCTAGTCTAGATTATTTCACACAGGAGAAATCAAGCAATATTTTTATTTTTGTAACTGCCTTATTTTGCTTAGCATAATGTTTTCAAGGTTCATGCATGTTGTAGCCTGTATTAGAATTATATTATTTTTTTATGGCTGAATAATATTTCATTTTATGTATATACCACATTCTGTTTATCCATTTGTTTGTTGATGGACAATTAAGTTATTTCCAACTTTTGGTTATTGTGAGTAATGCTGAATTGAACAATTGTGTACAAGTACCTGAGTCTCTGTTTCCAGTTCTTTTGGACACATCTAAGAGTATAATTTCTGGGTCATATGGTAATTCTACATTTTAATTTATTATCTTTTTTTGATAAGTCATTAGGCTGTTTATTACAGCAGTTGCATCATTGTGCTGCTAGCAATCTATGAGGGTTTTGGTTTCCCCAAATTCTCACCATCATCTGTTACTATCCACTTTCTTTTTCATTGTAGATGTCTGAATGAGTGTGAAGTGGTTTGGATTTGCATTTGTTTAATCAAAGATAATGTTGAACATCTTTCCATCTAATTACTGACCATTTGTTTATGTTATTTGAAAGAAATGTGTATTCAAGTACTTTCTCAAGTATTTAATTGGGTGGTTTATTTGTTGTTAAATTGTAGGAATCTCTGTTTATTCTAGATGAAAAACCCATATCAGATATCTGGTTGGCAACCTGACCAATGTCTTAAGGGAGCGAGCAGGACCAATTTCTGGGCTTACCTCTGTCTTTCCTTTTCCTCTGAGATCGTATCTTCAGTAGTTCTGTCTATCTTCCTATTCATGTTGTCCACAATTGTATCTTCCCAACTCCATAAGACTTCCAAAAGTTCAGCTGAGCTGCTTCGCTGTTGCTTTCTCTTCTGCTAGGCATTTGGCCACTTGGTCTTATACCATAACCAAGAATCTTACTTTGAACCATTTGTTTTGTCTTATTCCCTTTCTCTTTCCTTGTTCTTTTCTCCCCTCTCCTCCATAATGCCTACTCACCTGATCATATGCTTGCTTAAGATTAGTCCAGGGACTAATCTTAAAATAGACAAGGAGTTGGTGTCCTGATTGTGGGAACATCCCACTCAGGAGTGGTCACAAGATGGTTAATCCGTAACTTGGCAGGAGCGAGACCTTGGGAGAACCATACTCGAGACAAGCCATCAGGGCAAGACGTGCAGACCAGTACCCCATGCCACGCCACATGTTCCCCATGCCAAGCTTCCCTTTAAAAGCCCTTCTCATCAGCCTGAGAATTCCATGTGTTCTTGGCAACTTTAGCCCACCGTCTCCTCAAGTTGCCAGCTCTTGAAAACAGACCAACAGACAAAAACCTATTCTTCCACCAACTCTCAGCTCTTGAGTTTGGCTTTCAGGTGATAAGTGGCTGGACATGAGTCTTGTTATAATGCCACTTTCAAACTGATCAGGTGAGTAGATGTTATGACACAATCATTGGGGAGAAAACTGTGTAGAATATCTGGCTTACCTCCATGAACTTGTCTTGTATTGGTGTCTTGGTCCTTCGTCTACACATACACACACACACACACACACACATGCACGCACGCACACATGCACACACTGCACTCATGTCCACATTTGTATCTTGCTCAGCATTGCTATTACTCTCAGTGGAACTGTGGTTAGCAACACCATTACTCTTCTGTTGCCAGAATTGGAAATATTTGCCTTATTTTTTACCCACTTCACAGAAGCCCATTGAATGATTGTTCCGTATTTTCATTTGGCCTATACTGCTGGGATTTAGGTTTCTAGTCTTCTGCTATGAAAGCATTGCTACTATGCCTAACCAAGCTATTTCAAAAGTATAAGAAAACCTGTATTCTAGATGAATAGTATCAAATTTCCCTCTATTGAGATTGTAGCAATTTCACTCCAGTCATCAATATGCAACAATGTCTAAATCACCTCCCTCTTAAGAACAGATTGTGATCTTATGCTTTTTGATGGGCGAAGGTGTTACCTCACTGCAAAGATACTTCTACTAAACTCTATTTGTTTGTAATATAATAAAAATAGTAGAAAAAAAGAGTGCATTTACTGCATGTGAGACATAGGAACATTCCTAAGTGCTTCATAATTCTTAAATCTTTTAATTCCAGGCATCCTTTGGGTTACACATTGATTTATCCTTCTTTAACAGAAAAAAAAAACTGGGACAAAAAGATAAAAAACTCCCAAGATCCCCCGCAGTTAGGATAGAATTGAAACACAGGATGTCTGATGTCAGAGTCTGTGCTCTCACTAGGGCAACATAAACCCAGATGATAATTCTGGGGATAGGTTCGAGACAAGAATACTTTTTAAAGGTAAACATAAGGTACATATAACTGTTTATATCTTGTATTCCTGTTAGTGGAAGCCATTCAAACACCCAAGTTATATTCATTTCCTATGGCTGACACACACGCACACAAAATCACCATAACTTGAGAGCCTTTCAACGACAGAAATTTATTCTCTCACCATTCTGGAGGGCAGCAGTTTGAAATCCAGGTGCCTTTGGCAGGATCACACTGCCTCTGACGATCTAGGGGAGAACATGTTCTCCTTGATTCATGTGACCATGGAGGTAGAGATTGAAGTGACAAGGCCAAAAATCCAGGATCTGGGACAGGCAAGGAGCAGATTCCTCTTAAAACCTCCAAGGAGGTCTGGCCTGGCCTTTCACTAGATTTGGGCCCGACAGTGAAAAATATACTTGAAGCCTGTTTCCTACAGCACTGAGAAAATAAATTTCTATTGTTTTGGGCTCCCAAGTATGTGGTGATATTCGTTATAGCAGCCATAGGATGCTCAACCAATGACATTGTCACAAAAGACTACAGGAGGTCAAGAAGCAAGCCATGCATATATCTGGGGAGTGGGAATGCCAATCCAAAAGAAACCTCACATCCCATAGCCTTGAGGTGGCAGCGTGTGCCTGGCATGATGGAGAAGACACAGAGGTGGCCTCGGAGACTCCCTGCAGTAAGCAGGGAGAGGACAGTAATAGACAGGATTGGAGAGGCCAAAGGATTTGAGTGCTTAGTGATAATATTCAGTTTTGCTCCTTTGAGGTGGACTGAAGAGTTTGGAGCAAGGGATAATAAGATCTGACCCCTACTTTGAGCAGCTTGAAATTTCTACCAAAAAGAGCCAGAATCACTCTCTGTGGTATCGATAATAAATTCTAGGAGGTTAAGGCAGTAACAAGAAACCTAGTAGGAGGCTATTGATTATTTTAGTAGGCCACTGATGCTGAGTCTGAAGTTTATAGGAGATATCTGGTTTAGAGACAAATATTTCTAAGTGCGACGACACCAGAAATAAGCTTTAAAATATTTCAGCATAAGAGATAGAATATTATGCATTCATTAGTTCAACTGCATTCAAGGGGTAGTTCATTTTTCTCAGAGGAAATGCTTTATATACATGAGGGGTGAGCACGTTTAGTCAAAAGGCAACCTACAAGCATTGTAACTGTCATTATTCCTGATCGACACCAAGGTGTTGCAAGTGGAAGTTAGAAGAGGATTTTCACAGGTGAATGTAGTGGCTTTTTAGTGAGCATAATGGGCATTCCTGTAAATTATGTTTGAATTCAGTTGTATTCAATGTGTACAGATTGGTAAACTATGTTGGACTTCCCAACGCTGCTTGTACATGATAATTGAGTCAGGGAAGCTTTATATACCTCACCTTCTAGAATGCCATTCAATGCATGATTCTAATGTCATTATGGGCTAAATATTCTGGTTGACTGTTTCAAATATTAGATGAACCGAATCCTGCCTCTAAAATATTGTTGTCCTAGAGAATCTAGAAGATTTCATTTTTTTCCTTTTATTTTTCTTTTTGAGTTGGAGTCTCACTCTGCTGCCAAGGCTGGAATGCAGTGGCATACTGACGGCCACCACAGCCTCGACCTGCTGAGCTCAGGAGATCCTTCCACCTCAGCCTTCCAAGTAGCTGGAACTATAGATGTGAACCACCATGCCCAGTTAGTTTTTGTGATTTATTGTGGAGACAAGGTCTCGCCAAGTTGCCCAGACTGGTCTTGAACCCCTGGGCTTAGGCAATCCTCTCACCTCAGCCTCCCAAAGTGCTAGGATTACAGGCTGAGTCACTGCACCCATTTAGAAGATTCTAAAAAATTATTATAAAATGCAAAAAGCAGTGACTTCATCACAGAAAACAGAGAACTGGCATGGTAACTTTTTCAAGTTGACAGAAACAGGTTGCATATGTCTTTTGCACCTGCCTGTTTATAAAGGTTGGCTTTACATGGCAGGACATGTGGAAGAATGTAGTCTGAGATTTGTTTTTATTTAAAATTTGGCACTGGAATTCCAGATCGAGATGGCCAATGTGAGGCAGCCAGAGGGAGTTTCTTCAAACAGAGTAAACCAAGACAGAGCTTTTTCAGCATCAAAAGAGAAATAGGTCCAGCGGCACACCCCATGAATTCTCCAAAGGAGTGATTATAACTCTTTTGAACAAAGAAGAAAATAGCACATCCATGGACCAGGGTTGAAACTGGACAGACTCCTGCTTGTACCTACCTAGTCCACTACAACCTCTGAACAGAGTGAGTAAGGTCAGTGATGGGAATTCAGGAATTCTGTGTTCTTGCCACACACCTGCAGTGCTCTACAGGCCTTGTGGGTACCCAACTCCTCATGGAAACCTGTCTTTCCCTCCGTCACGCTCTGCCATGGAGTGGCAGGAATTCAACCTTTGCAGGGCAGAGTGGTTGCTTTCCAGTTGGCTTGGGAGGGGACAGACTCCAAGGGCAAATTCTGGAGCCACAGACCATCCCTGACTGGGTGGGTGGCCTGAGAACACCTGAGTCCTGCTGCACCTTGATATTCAGATGGCAGACTGCCTCAGACTGAGGTGGGAGCCAGGCAGGATGGGTTGCCCTAGCAATGTCTCACTCCATTTGAGAAGTTTTTCTGGATCTGTTTTGCAAAACAGTGTCATCTCTGTGTCCTGGGCCTCCCTCCTTATCCTCACTGGGGCTGCTAAGAGTGCATACTTACAGGGTGCTTCATCTCCCTTTCCCTGTACACCCTTGAAGGCTTAAAATAGAGAAATTGCAGAATCTTCAGAGCCCTGTCTTCTGTCTAGGCTGGCTGGGTATTTCCTTAAAGCAACACTCACCAAGAAGAAACCTACAGCCATCATGGTAGCTGACTTTCTTCCACAAGTGTGATCTCTTGGCTGGAGTACAGCACACCACATCGGCTACACTATCTCAGCTTTAGAGAAGGCTGGATCTCAACAGCACTTTCCAAACCACTCCTGCCACTCCAAACTCCTTGAGCTAGGTATCCATCACAGGGTTGCCACATCTGGCAACTGAGAAACTCACCACATCAAGTCTGTGTATAATCAAAGGAACCTTACAGTACCTATGTCAGCCAACTGCCAATCTCAGGCAAGAAGAAATAGTCAATGCAGATGAAAGGGAACCAGAAAAATAATTCTGAGAATGTAAAAAAAAGAGTCAACTGGCACCCCAACAGACTATACCAAGTCATCAACAATGCACCCTAACCAAAATAAAATTGTGGAAATTCCAGACATAGATTTCAAATTGTTCATGATAAAATCAATCAGTTCATTTTAGGAGAGAGTTGAAAACCACATAAAGAAATTTTCAAAATAACTATTCAGGACATGAATGAAAAATTATCCATAGGTATAGACACCTTTAAAAAAAAGAAAAAAGCTGAAATTCTGGAAATGAAAAAAGCATTTAGGGGAGTACAAAGTACGGTGGAAAATTTTAATAATAGACCTGAATAAGCAGAAGAAAGGACCTCAGAACTTGAAGATAAGGCTTTTGAATTAACTCAGTTAGATAAGCATCAAGAGAATGGAGCAAAATCCCCCCAAAATGTGGGTGTGTGTAAAGCATCCAAACCTAAGAATCATAGGTGTTCCTGAGGAAGAGGAGAAAGCGACAGGTTTGGAAAATCTATTTGAGGGTTTAATGGGGAAAACAAAAACTTCTCGGATTTTGCCAGAGAACCCCCAGATGATCTTTCTCAAAGCACCATCCAAAGGCACATAATCATCAAGCCATGAAACCTTGTTGTGAAGGAAAGATTTTAAAAGCCATGCAACAAGAGAAATAAATAACTAACAACAGACTTTTCAGAAGAAACCCTACAAACCCAAAGGGGTTGGGGCCCCATCTTCAATCTCCTCAAACAGAATACTGTCAGTCAAGGATTTTGTATACCTCAAAACAAAGTTTCATCAATGAAGGAGAAATAAATTCCTTCACAAACAAGCCAATACTGAGGGAATTTGTCACCACTAGACTGACTCTACAAGAGTCAAAATACAGCAGTAGAAAAATGCTGGAAATCATAAAGTTCACAGACTTTGTGGAACACCGGCACAATAGAGAAAACAAATAAACAAAGCAACCAAACAACAACCAGTATGATGTATAGAATAGCTCATTGCATATCATTATTAACTGTGAATGTAAATGTTCTCAATGTCCCCCTAAAAAGATCTGGAGAGAATGGATAAAAACACACAACTCAAATATCTGCTGCCTTCAAGAGACCCACTTAACTCACAAACACTTCTATACACTCAAGATCAAAGACTGGGAAAAAATATTCCATGAAAATGGAAGCCAAGAATAAACAGGAATAGCCAATATCAGATTTAAAAAGGACTTAAAATTGACAGCAAAAAAAGACAAAGATGATTATTATATAATGATAGAGGAATCAATTCAATGAGAATACATAACAATTTAAAATATATATGTGCCTAACACCAGAGCCCCATTCTTTAAGAAACAAATTCCACTAGACCTACAAATAGAGATAAACAATACAATAATAGTGGGATACCTCAACACTCCACTTGTGGCAAAAGATAGATCATCAAGGCAGAAAGTCAGCAAATAAAAAGAAAAAAACAAAAACCACAGCATCAAGCAGGACTCTAGAAGACATTGAACTAACAGACATTTATAGAACATTCCATCCCCAAACCACAGAATGCAAATGTTTTATCAGCAAACATTCTCCAAGACAGACCATGTGATAAGCCATAAATCAAGTTTCTACAAATTCAGAAAAATCAAAACCATACCAAGCAAAATCAGACACAATCGAACCACAGTGAAATAAAACTAGAAATTAACACTAAGAAGAACTTGTGAACCCAAACATAGATATGGAAATGAAACAACTTGCTCCTGAATGATCTGTGGATCAACAATGAAATCAAGATGGATTTAAACATTTCTTTAAATGAATGACAACAATAAAACAAGTTAACAAAACCTCTGGGAAACAGTCAAGCTGTGCTCAGAAGAAAGTTTATAGCACTTAAGGCCTACATCAATAAGAATGAAATATCACATGTCGACAACCCAACGTCACACCTCAAGGAAATAGAAAAACAAACAAAACCTAAAGGTAGCGGAAGAAAAAAAATAAGGAAGTTTAAAGCAGAACTAAGTGAAACTGAAATGAAAACAAATACAAAGGATCAATAAAGCAAAAAGTTGGTTCTGTGAAAAGATAATCAAAATTGATAGACCACTGACTAAATTAAGAAATGAACAAAGAAACTCAAATTAGCTTAGTCCGAAATGAAAAAGAAGACACTACAACTGATATGGCAGAAATTCAAGATTATCCAAAACTATTAAGAATACCTCTATGCAAACACTAGATAATCTAGAGGAAATGTGCAAATTATTGGAAACAAACAACCCCTGACCTTTGGACCAGAAAGTAATGAAACCCTGAGCAGACCAATAATGAGTAATGAGATTGAAATGGTAATTTTCAGTCTCCCAACAAAAAATAATACAGGACCAGATGGGTTCACAGTTGAATATTACCAGACCTTCAAAGAAGAACTGGTACCAATTTTACTGAAGCTATTCCACAAGGTTGAAGAGGAAAGAAAACTCACTCTATGAAGCCAGTATCACTCTATATCAAAACTTGGAAAAGAAACAATGAAAAAAGAAAACTATAGACCGATATCCTTTATGAACATAGACACAAAAATCCTCAAAAAACATTAGTAAAACAAAATCAACAGCACATAAAAAAATACACCACAACCAAGTGGGTTTTGTCCTAGGGGTACAAGGATGGTTCAACATATGCAAGTCAATAAATGTGATTTATTATATTACAGAATTAAAATCATATAATCATTCCAATAGATGCAGAAAACACATTTGATAAAATTCATGATAAAAACCCTCAGCAAAATAGACACAGAGAGACCATTCCTCAAAATATAAAGCTATATGTGAGAAACCCACAGCCAGTGTCACCCTGAATGGATAAAAGTTGAACACATTTTCCCTCAGAACTGGAACAAAGACAAGGATGCCCACTTTCACCACTACTATTCAACATAGTGCTGGAAGTCCTAGCCAGAGCAATTGGGCAAGAAAAAGAAATAAAGGCTATCCACATGGGAAAAGAAGAGATCAAGCCATCTCTGTATGCCAATGTATATGATCTTATACCTAGAGAACACAAAGACTCCTCCAAAAGACTCCCGGACTTCATAAATGAATTAAATAAAGGTTCAGAATACACACTCAACATGCAAACGTTAGTCACTGTTAGACACCAATAGTAACCAGGCTGAGAATAAGATCAAGGACTAAATTTTATTTGCAATAGCAGTCAAAAAGCTAAAACTCTAGGCATATATTTAACCAAGGAGGTGAAAGATTTCTACAAGGAGAACTGTAAAACTCTGGTGAAAGAAATTACTGAGGTTGCAAACAGATGGAGAAATATTCCATGCTCATAGACTAGAAGAATCAGCATTATTAAAATGAGCATATTATCCAAAGTAATCTACAGATTCAATGCAATCCCTATCAAATTAATTTTCACAGAATTAGAAAAAACAATCCTAAAATTCATATGAAAACACAAAGAGCTAGAATAGCCAAAGCAATCCTAAGCAAAAAGAATAAAGCTGAAGGCATCACATTACTTGACTTCAAATTATACTGCAAGTCTGTAGTAACCAAAACAGCATGGCATTGTACAAGAGCAGACACATGGACCAATGGAATAGAATAAAGAAATTCGGAAATAAACCAAAATACCTACAACCAACTAGTCTTTGGCAAAGCAGACAAAAACAAACACTGGGGAAAGGACACCCTATTCAACACATGGTGCTGGGAAAATTGGATAGTCAAATGCCAAAAAATAAAATTTTAGCCTTATCTCTTGCCATATGCAAAAATTAACTCAAGATGAATGAAAGACTTAAAGATCAGATATCAAACAATAAAAATCCTAGAAGAAAAACTAGGAAAAACTCTTATGGACATCAGCCTTGGCAAATAATTTATGGCTAAAACTCCAAAAGCAAATGCATCTAAAATAAAAATAAGTAAGTGGGACTTAATTAAACTAGGAAGTTTCTGCATAGCAAAAGAAATAATCAACAGAGCAAACAGGCAACCTACAGAATGGGACAACTATATATCTGACAAAGGACTAATATCCAGAATCTACCTAGAGCTCAAACAAATCAGCCAGAAGAAAAGCAAATAACCCCACCAAAAAGTGAATAAATGACACAAATAGACATACCTCAAAAGAAAATAGATGAATGACCAACACACATCAGAAAAATGCTCAACGTCCCTCATAACCAGGGAAATGCAAATTAAAACCACAATGAGATACCACCTTACACCAGTCAGAATAGCCGTAATTAAAAGACAAAATAAAAGAAAATAAATAAAAAAGGTCAGTAGATGCTGGCATGTATGCAAAGCAAAGGGAACACTTATACACTGAAAGTGATATGGAGATTACTCAAACCAATAAAAGTAGAACTGCCGTTTGATTTAGCAATCCCATTGCTAGTTATCTATTCTAAGAAAGGTTGTTATAAAAAGACACCTGCACCTGCAGGTGAGAGGTCATTAACAAGACACCTGCTCTTGCATGAATTGAAATAAAAAGAGGGGTTGTTAAAAAGACTCCTGCACCTGCACATTCAGCGCAGTACAATTCACAATTGCAAAGATGTGGCATCAACCTAAATGCCCATCAACCAGTCCGTGGATAATGAAAATGCAGTACACATCCACTATGGAATACTATGCAGCCATAAAAAAGAATGAAATCATGCGCCTTGCAGCAATGTTGATGGAACTGGAGATCATCATCTTAAGTAAACTGATTCAGAAGCCAAACCAAACACGTCCATGTGGAAGCTAAACAGTCACAAAGATGGAAATACTAGACACAAGGGTCACCAGTAAAGAGGTAGGGGGTTCAGAAACTGCCTATGAGACACGAAGATCACTATCTGGGGAATAGACCGCCTGAGATCCAATCTCCACCACTACACAACCAGGGATGTCAAAAAATGTCTACACATTTTAAGCAATGTTGTCTCTGTATTACTTTGAGTTATGATCAGAAGGTGTCTGGACACTGACGGCAACCACTTCGAACATCTCTTGCAATTGCAGAAATCACATGTGACTTGTATACATCTTTTGTGATCGGTATATATTACGCATTACCATTTTAATAGCTTTTTTTTTCTTTCTTAAAAAGTGCATACTTTTTTGGCACCCTCCATATATGTTCATGTCACCCATACACATGTGTATTCCCTGAATCTGAAAAAATAAAAATAAAGTAAGATAAAATAAGACCTGGCCCTGAGATTGTGAGAAAGTGGAAATCCTTCATGCTCTTCATCAGCAACTCAGGTTCAATAGAATATTTACAGGAGGCTTTTAGTTACCAAGATTCACATGTACAAACCACTTTGGAAGGGGAGGATTCCCTTATCTTCATTTCCAACATGAAGCTTTAGAACTTATTTCTGTTTCTTTTATTACCTAGATATTAACAAGCATGCGATCTATATCTATCAGAGAACCACTCTGATCACCATCTAAACGATTTCTCTGAATCATACTTTGCCGAAAACTTGGACAAAAGATGGATGCCTTCTTACTGAAAAACGTTCTTTATACTTTATGGCATAGAAAATGTCGCAGCATGAATAAAGCTTCCTCATCTTATGCATGCGATAATAATTTTCTAGAATAAATAAATATGTCCCAAAATGTTTTTTTTTTTTAACTTTTTTTTTGGATAAATGGCAGACACTTATTCTTTATACTCAGAAAATCAGTATAGCATATTGACTATCATATTCTGAAACAATGAAATAAAGAATAAGTCTCAAGTCCAGATATATAGAATTATTTTGAATATACTCAGATCTCAGGAAATATAAATTCTAACCATTCCCCAGTCTTTCTTGCTTCACACATCTGGACTTGAGACAAAGAAATAAGGCTGAGGTATCCTGAACAAGTAGGCATTGTCTGCACTCTGTCTGTTTCTTCACATGCACAAAAATGTTGCTCGTCATTCTTTACTCTTGCTTGGGGGGGTCTTTCTAATTCAGGTTATTCATAATTAATCGTTGCATTTTATATTTTAATGATATTTTAAATTAATAATTTTAATAGTAGACATCTTTTACAGGTTGCCCACTTGGTCTATATAAATTATTTAATCCTCAAGGTTACCTTGAGACTATGTATTACTTTCAACGTGAGGAAACTTGGATTAAAACTGACTGAATAAATGAATCGCCCAGATCCACATGGTTAAGAGTAATAAAACTAGAGCTACAACAGAATTCTCTCTGAATTGGCTCTATTTTTTTTATTGTCATACTGTTAAATTGCTATTACCCTGGAAGTGGGCAGAAAATTTAGTCATATTCATAATCCAGATTTGAAGTACGTGAGTTTTCATCTTAAGGGACAGAGCTGGTTAACAGTAGAAATGGCCTTTATTTTTTTTTCTTTGATTTTTTATTATAAAGATGTGGGGTACAATTCAGGGTTACGTGTGCAAATGTTGATAATGCAGGTACCCTGGTTGATGAGGTGTGCCCCTCCATCCCCTGGCAGTTTCCCTCAATTGCCAATCCCACCTCTCCCCACCCCCGACAGTTTCCCACTACTGACAATCCCTTTATTATAGTATTATGGTAATTTTTCAAGGTTCACTTATGAGTGAGAACATATGGTACTCTGTTCTTTGTTTCTGTGATAGATCACTGAGTATGATTGACTCTGAATCCATCCAAGTTGCTGTGAAGTCCATATGTTTGTCCTTCTTGATGGGTGCATAATATTCCATTGTGTATGTGTACCACATTTTTATTTATCCAGACCAGCTTCGATGGGCAACATGGTTGGTTCCATGTTTTTGGTACTGTGAATAGAGCTGCAACAAACATATGTGTGCAGGTATCTTTTTTGTAGAATGACTTGAGTGCCTCCGGGTATATTCTCAATAGCGTTCCTTTTTCTCCACATCCCCGCCAGCATCTGCTGTGGTTTGTTTTATTCATGATGGCCATTCTTACTGGGGTTAGGTGGTATCTCAATGTGGTTTTGATTTGCAAGAAATGACTTTTAACCAGACTTCTCTGAATGGTCTCCTTTCCTTTGGACCACCCAGCAGCCCGATCTAAAATGTACATTTTTGCTTTTCTTACCGTCTCAAAGTAAGCATCCTGCAAAATGTTCCTTTTAATTCCCACTCCTGAATGCTTATGAATAAAATGACTTCTAAATTTCTTATAAGGTAGGAAAATCTCTCTAGTTCACTTTTCTATTTGTTTTATTTTCTTATGCCTTGCAAATTTGAGAAAATCCATTAGACAAATACATTGAGGAAAGTCACTTTAATACCGTTCTTTAAAACAGGAATTTTTATTGAACAAGGGAGAGAATTGGCTCTATCAAACTTTTATTCACTTTATTGTGAATCCTCTAAAAACGCCCTTAATTTCCTTAAGGAAATTGTCTGACAGATGGTTTATTTTTCTTTATATAATCATGAACAATTAAGAAGATACATTGTTTTTTTTTCCTACTGAGTTATTCAATGTAAAACAGCAAACTCCAACACATTTATAATGTATAGATCCACAGCCTATCACAGCGTTCCACTAAGTGCTCTCTTATGAATAAAATTATTTTCTAATTTCAGTTCAACTTTTCATAATCAAGATGAATCCTCTCGCTTTTTGAACGTGTTATTAAATTAACTATATTTGGTATTTAGTTGATTTTTAAAAAGATGCAGCAGAAGGAAGAGAAGGAGAAAAGAAGGAGAAAGAGAATTAGAAGAAAAAGTGAGCAAAATATGTAAGGATATATTCACATAAATATGCACATATATACAGATATATATATGCCCTGCACATGTATGCATAGATATACTGTATGTAATACTTTAAGTTACACCAATACATATTTACATGTGTATATACATGTTTTCATCTATGTCTGTATCCTGAGAAACAAGGTTATTTGAAAGGATCTATGACTGTGGTAGGCAAGAATTCTAAGAAGGTCTTCAAGATTTCTGGCTTCTATATAATCCCCTCCCCTCCAGGGTGGGTGGAACTTCTAAATACAATGGGATGTCACAGCTAAGATTGCTTTGTGTTATAAGGCAAAGGTGAAGGGATTATGTGCAGCATCTAAGGGTTGAAATCAGTTGATTTTGAGTTAATCAGAAGGAGATTATCCTGGGTGGGGCTGACCTAATCAGATAAAAGTTATTAAAAGCAGGTCTGGGCTCTTCTGAGCTTTGGAGCAGTCAAGTGCTGTGTTGTGAGCAGATCACAGGGTCAAGGGCAGTAGCCCGCCCCAGTCAACAGCCAGCAAGAAAATGAGATCTCAGTTCTGCAGCTGTATGGAATGGAATTAAGTTCTGGCTACCACTTAGCAGGGTGGAGAATTCTGAGCTCCAGTAAGACAAGCAGCCCAGCTGACATCTCACTTATCGCCTGTGAGACCCTTATAGCAGAGGACCAAGTTATACTGTACCTGGACTCTTGACTCACAGAAACATTTAAAAAAAAGCAACAAAAAAAAACCCTCGAAAAGTGTAGTATGATGCCCCAAACATTTATGGTAACTTGTCCAGAGCAATAAAAAATAAAAAAAAAAAATGCAATGATTTAGTCAAAAGTAATATTGGCAAGTGATTTTTATAGAATCACACGGCTATTGTCTAGAATCTAGGCTGAGCTAGGGAAATTCCTGAGACTCTTTCAGCTCCAAAACTCTAAACTCAGGAGTCAAGGTTCATAAACTCAGATGCGTGCAGAGTTCACCTTGTGGCATGTTGAGTGAGACAACAGGACCACACTTCTACCATTTCTACCACGGCAGGCACACGGTTTGGCTAGTTCCTAACTCTTTTAAAACACCCTGTAGGCCATTGGAATGCCAGAAGCATGTATGAGCATATGCATTTTGTGGACCAGAGACTCAGACCCTGCTCGAGGGTTGCCCGCTGAGAAGAACAATTATTTGACAGATGACTCCTTGTATACCATCTCTGCAAATCAAAATGTAAAACAACATAGTTCTTTTGTGCCAAGCAACCAAGAAATATGACATACAAGTATATATCAAGTGTATTGGTCATTGTCTTAGTTATTGGGGATAAAGATTTCAATAGGCTTTAGTCTCAAGAAACTTGTAATATACTAGAGGACACACATATTTAAACAAAGAGGTAATATCTCAGAAGAAATAAATGAAAGAATCTAAATTTATCTGTTGTGGGATCCTTTTTACGAAGGAGTAAGATTTTGTATTAAACCTTAAAATAGCTTTGCATGAATAACACAGGGCAATGAGCCATCTTATTTAAGTCTTAAATTCAAATGGCTATGCAGTTTTTTATAGGGAGACCCAATTCGGAAAGTCTATGTGTCACTGAAGTATTGACCCAGTTATTACAAATGGAAGGCAGGTGACTGACATTTTTCTACTCACAGTTGATTAGCCACATTTTTTTTTTCTTCAATTTCAGTGTAGCTTCCAGAGTTCACAGTGGATGAAGTGACCACCTCAAATGGAAGCATGAAGATAATTTTCTTTGTGAAACTGAATTAGCTACTTTTTCCTATCTCCTGGAATAATTTTTACATATGGATTCATCCTAAATAAGCTGGTGACTGTGACTTTTGGTATGCAGTCAACCTGCTTAATAAAGTTATTTTAATGGAATTAAATTATACTACGAATTTCTAGCATTTTTTGCCAAGAGTCGCACTGATTTTGAGAAAGGGCTGACTTATAGAGATGTGGTTATATGGAGGGTAAAAAAATTTTTTTAATGTTTTGATCCGAAGTCCTTAAGACTGATTATAATATTTATTATATTAGTATAATGTTCATTTTCTAATACTTAATAAGCACTAAATTAATCTGTGTGTAGAACTGAGAGATAGCTTCTCTACATGGTAATGCATAGCTTTTCCTCTATCAGTCTCCAATAATTTATTTTACAGACTCTTGTACACATGTGCTCTGGGTCCCACAGTTCACTTATGTTGCTTATGCTGTGAATGTGTTATGTATTACCCTTCCAGGAGAATGCCAGTGCTTTAAAATAGAAGGAACACTATTTCAAAAGGTTTTTCAGTAGAGTTAGGCAACAAGAGTGTCTATTAAATAGATAGTTTGTGCACTTAAAATGCACATGAGCAATAACAAAAACACGGAACCAACCATGTTTCCCATTGAAACTGTACTGGATTAAAAAAAAATGTGTTCCATAGACATGATGGATTATTATGCAACCATCAAGAAGGACAAACATATGGACTTCACAGTCACTTGGATGGATTTCAGGTCAATCATACTCAGGGATCTATCACAGAAACAAAGAACAGAGTGCCATATGTTCTCACTCATAAGCGAAACTTGAACAATTATCATAAAACTATAAGAAAGGGATTGGCAGCAGTGAGAAACTGTCGGGGGGGGGGGGTTGGGATTGACAGTTGAAGGAAACTTCCAGGGTAGGGAAGGGTACACCCTATCCACAAGGGTACCTGCATAATCAACGTTTGTATATCTAACCATGAATTGAACTCCACATCTTTATAATAAAAAAAAAATTTTTTTAAAGGATGAAGGAAGTCGTCTGTCACTGCAGCCCAGTGAAGAGCTCACATAAACCAAATCCACTGAAAACAAAACTATCCACTTTCATTAACTTAGGTAGAGGTATGAATGTCTCAAAAACATGAACCCAAACAGCCAGAGCGGGGCCACACCTCATCAGCAAGGGTGCCTGCATAATCACATTTATATACCTAACCCTGAATTTTACCCCACATCTCTATAATAATAATAAAAAAATAGTTGTTATACTTAAAAAAAATAAAATAAAGAAAATGAAGTAAAATGCACCTGAGTATTTGGATACATGGTTCTCCACTTCTCGGTTTCTTTATTGAGGGTAAATGGTATGATGGCCTGGGAATTTATTTTCTGGTCTTTCTTGCTCTGATGCACACTTTTTAGCACTTTCCTTCACTGTGAGATGCTTTCTAAATTGTTATAAAAAGCTCCCCATAAATCACATTCCTTGACTCTAACTTCTCCTTCATTTCTCCTTTTCTAGCTGTTGCCCACAATGATAGAGAAAAGTGAAAGAAGACACAACAGAATGAGGAGAAAGGCAGAGAAAGATCCAAATAAAAGCAGAAACAAACAAACAAGAAAACCCACAAAAAGTGAGTGAAAAACAATAGTCTACAGGAGGCCAAGAACAAGTTAGAGTAATACAGGAAAAGGAACAGAAATGGAAGCACACCGTTTCTTTAGAGGGTCAGAGCACCCTGAGGATGCCTTATTTCTCTGTTCTGGCTTTTGCTCAACCAAGTAATAGGAACAAATAAAAATTACTTTTCTGCCATAGTCTAGATATTCTTTAATAGCACAAGTCCTTGAGTTAGCCCTTGGATCAAACCTTTAAGGTGGATTTTTGAAAACCTCAGAAGCAATAAGGAATAAAGTTCAGAGCAATTTAGATAATCACAAGACTGTTTCGGTAGATTCCTAAGTCTTTTACTGAGATAAATGTTATTTTGAGACAAAGACCCTATCGTTCCATTGCCTCCAGAGCAGATGTGAAAGTTAGTTCATTACTCCTTTATTTTCTGCCACTAAACCCTCAGAACTTAGAGGGAAATTATGACGATCAAAAACTTGTGACAAGAATTCAGATCCCATTCATGAGACTCCTCTGGAAATCTGTTAAAAATGCAGATGCCTGGGCCCTATCTAAAACCCATTAAACCCTGGAATTTCTGATTATGAATCTAGGACATCAGCATTTTCAAAAACTTCTCAGGTCATTCTGTTGTTCACCCAGGACTGAGAACCAACTGCCCAGGGGGATTCCTGCCTCGAAACCTGCACTTCATTGGTAACATTTAACTCTAAAAGACCACAGTTCCTTGGCCCAGAAACAGTTATCTTACAGAAGGTCCCTGATCAGAATTTCTACTATCTGGGCCTTTATAAATATATCAAATATTCCAGAAGGATTTTCTTGAAGTTTGTTTTTCAGGCAAGCTGCCGATGGTGACAGTTGAAATTTTGAGGCTTTTTTTTGGCCAATATGATGGTCAACCATGATGAATATCTAAGTAGACACATTGAAAAATGATGAGATGTAACCATGGGCCATCTATCTTCTCAATTTTTATTGCAAGCATGTTCAAATTTTTCTTCTTCATTAGCAATTATGGTTTAGGGGTCCAGGCTACTCGTAAGAAAGAATTCTACTGTTTATTACATCACATCAGGGCTAGGTGTGGTGGCTCACAGCTGTATTCCCCACACTTCAGGAGGGTGAGTTGGGAGAATTTGAGCCCAGAACTTTGAGGCTGCAGTAACTATGATTTTGCCACTGAACTAGAGCCTGGGTGATAGAATGAAGCCCCTTCTTAAGTATAATTATCAGATCATCCTTCCTAGCTTATTGGTTGTCCATACTTTCAACTGGATCATTTCTGTCAGCATTCAGACATACTGTTATTTCCCCCATCTTAAAAAAAACAAAACTTTTTCTTGATCTCCACATTATCTATTTCTAGTAATCCTCCCATTTTTCTGATCCCTTCTACAATAAAACTTCTCTAGAAATGATATATATTTTCTGACTCCTGTTTTCTCTTGAACCAACTTACCTCTCATAAGTCTACTGAAACTATTCTTGTAGAGATCACCAATGACTTACAGAGTTAAATCTACTGATACGTCAACATTTTTAGACAAAATTGGTCTCTATCTCCTCCTTGAAATATTTTCTGCACCAGGCTTCCAGGGTTCAACTCACACTTAGATGTTTCCTCTCAACTCATTAATAACCCCTTTCCTATTGTGAATAGAGCTGCAACAAACATACGTGCGCAGGGATCTTTTCTATCGAATGAGTTGCGTTCCTCTGGGTATATTCCCAATAAGGGAATTGCTGGGTCATAGGGAAGATCAGTTTCTAGTTCTATCAGTAATCACCACACTGTAAGTGATCTATCATGCACAGAGTACCCTATGTTCTCACTCAAAAGTGGACCTTGAACAGTTATCATAATACTATAAGAAAGGGATTGACAGTTGAGGGAAACTGCCAGGGGAGGGAGGGGCACACCTCACCAACAAGGACACCTGCATAATCAACGTTTGTATACCTGATTATGAATTGTACCCCACATCTTTACAATAAAAAATAATTAAAAAAATAAATTTCACTGCAAAAAAAAAAATAATAACCCTTTTCCGTTTCCTTTTCTTGTTTCTTTTCTCTAACCTGGGAATGTTAACGTGGCCCAGGGCTCAGCAATAAGGATTCTTCTCTTTGCCCTTTGCATTCATACCTCGGTGATGACATACAGTGTCTCTGCTGAAAATTTTTCATTCTGGTGACAACCCAGTCTTTGTTTCACACCAGAACTCTCTGTCAACACCATCAACTAGCTGTGTAATTGTTGTAACAAACACGATATGTCCCCTTGCCAATCCCCATTGTCCCCATCCACCTGAACCTGGCTCTCCTTGCGTGTGTGTTTTTTTCTAGTTGGCAATTTTATTCTCCTGATTCAGAGGAAAAACTTGCTGTCCTTCTTGACTCCTCTCTCTATTTCACAACCCATATCTATACAGTCAGCGAATAATGTTTGCCCCTGCATTCCAAATATATCCAGAATATGAGTACTTGCTACTGACTCCCTTGCTGAAATCCTGGGACAAGCCACCCTATTCTCTAGCCCCAATACCTTCTAGGTCTTCTCTGTTTCGGCCGTTGCTTCCTGTCTATTCTATAATAAAAAAAATTTTATTATAAAGATATGGAGTACAATTCAGGGTTAGTTATATAAACATTTATCGTGCAGGTACCTTTGTGGATGAGGTGTGCCCCTCCCTCCCCTGGCAGTTTCCCTAAACTGCCAATCCCAACCCCTTCCGCTGATAGCTTCCCACTCCTGCCAATCACTTTCTTATAGCATTGCAATTGTTCAAGCTCCTCTTATGAGTGAGAACATATAGTACTCTGTTCTTTGTTTCTGTGATAGAGCACTGAGTATGATCAACTCCAAATCCACCCAAGTTGCTGCAAAGTCCATATATTTGTCCTGCTTTATGGCTGCATAATATTCCATAGTGTATTTGTACCACATTTTTTTAAATCCAGTCCAGTTTCAGTTGGTTACATGTTTTTGCTATTGTGAATAGAGCTGCAACAAACGTACATGTGCAGGTATCTTTTTGGCAGAATGACCTGAGTTCCTCTGGGTATATTCCTAATAGGGGAATTGCTGGGTCATAGGGAAGGTCAATTTCTAGTTCTTTCAGGTATCGCCACACTGTTTTCCAAAGAGGCTGCACCAGTTTGCATTCCCACCAGCAGTGTAGAAAGAACTGGGAGCCAATTCCTGTTCAGAACCCTAAAGGCCAATATCTTAAGAAATAAGATAGACAAGTGGGACCTCATCAAATTAACAAGCTTCTGCAAAGCAGAAGAAACCATCAAGAGAGCAGGGAGACAGCCCACAGCATGGGAAAATATATTTGCCAACTGTTTACCCGACAAAGACCTAACATCTAGGATCTACAAGGAACTCAAATGCGCCGAAAGGAAAAAAACAAACTGCCACTTTAAAATGAATAGACAATTCTCAAAAGAAGATATACAGGCAACCAACAGACCCATGAAAAAGTGCTCAGTCTCACTCATCACAGAGAAATGAAAATCAAAACTATATTGAGATACCTCCCGTCTATTCTTAACCTAGCAACTAAAGCGTTTCTGGAAAACACTTGTCAAACCACACCTCTCCTTCCTGTCTCCATTGCAAAGGCCACATCCACTGAGGGGCTTGCAGTGCTCTGTCTCTTGTTAATCCTACATTCTTGCTTCCTTCCGTAAGGGCCCACTGGCTTCTTGCTCTTCTGGGTCATTCCAGCCATGGTCTACCTCAAGGCTTTGCACTTGTATTCCCTCCGTCCAGAAGGCTCTTTCATAAGACATGTGCATGGTTTCAGTCCTTGTTCAGTCCACTTTTCCAGTAAACTCTACCCTGGAAGCCCTGTTAAAAACTCTAACCTGGAAACACTGATAAAAACCACTCTCCTCAATAATCCTTCTCCCCTTCTATGTTTCACTCCATGGTAGTTCCTCACATCGTCTGACATATAGACATTTCATGTCACCTATGTCCTACCTTCCTCCATTAGAATGCAAACTCCATAAGGACATGCAGCTTATTGCTTTATTCTCTAGAACATTGAGCATTGCTTGACACTGACAAAATTATTAATAAAATCTCCATTAATGAAATACATCATTTACAGAGCATTGGCTCACTAGATCCCCAACAGAAAAAATTTCAGCACTCAATTAATCAGAGATTTCGTATTGGGTTTTCATATTAGAATTCTTAATAAGGTGAAATATGAGGAAATTCTAGGAATGCACAGTTTTTTTGTTTTTAAACGTTGTCTACCTACTGGTATGTCACAGAATCTCCATGTTCTTTCATCTTGTGTTTGCAGTTACACAAAAGCATCAGAGGTTATACAGAGGTTATATGCCAACTGAAGTTTTAATAAAAGTGTGCAAGTGTCTTTTGAAATCTGTAACTCTCATTTCCTGCGGTGCTTAATTTCAGAACCCAGAGCCATTATTTAACTTTGGAAAGTATCTGTTCTTTTACCTGGAGATCATTCTGTAACATATTTATTTATTAATTTATTGTGTGCGTGTGTGCGTGTGTGTGTGTGTGTGTGTGTGTGTGTGTGTGTGTGTGTGTGTGTGTGAAAAGTTCTAAAGCCTTTTTATCAAGTCATACTCTGGGTGCCTGCTGCCAGGTGAGTCCAGCCGAACTTACCACCCATGTCAGAACTAATTAAAAATATTTTTCAAGGTAATATTTTCATTAAGTTCCCAACGGTGACTAGAAGTCCCTGGTCCTATATCAAGGGTTTCTGTGGTTCAGAGATGGATGCTTTGGTTATAATGCAACTTCTGGTATAAGAAAAACTTTTGTTGCTGCTGTAATTGGCATGTTCCCCAATGATTGAGTGTGGGAGAGACCTTCATTATTCAGGTCATAAGGATGACTTCGTCTTACCTGGAGGGTGAAGACATTTATACCTGATTGTGTAAACTTATGTCACTTACTATCATGTTCCTGGGAATTAGTAAGTGGTGGCAAGTTTGAAAGATGACTTTCATCACCACAGCCAGAAACTGTGGCTTTCTTAAGAAACTTTTAGTATTTAGTTGAAGTCTATAAAGAGTTTCTGAGAGATGAGGCTGGGAAAAGCAAACTTGGTCATTTTTCTGAGCACATTTTGTTCGTGAATCATAAAAAAATGTGTGCAGACTTGTAAACTTCCTAAATTTACCCACCCAAGGGGAAAAAAATAAATAGCTGATATTATGTTGCTATGTAGTACACATTTGCATTAAAGGACAATCAGTGCAAAAATTAATGACCTGTCTAGCCATCCACTTTTATTTTATTATTATTATTTTTTATTATAAATATGTGGGGTACATTCAGGGTTAGGTATACAAATGTTGATGATGCAGGTGCCCTTGTGGATGAGGTGTCCCCCTCCCTCCCCTAGCAGTTTCCCTCAACTGCCAGTCCCACCCTGCTCCCCTGACAGTTTCCCACTACTGCCAATCCCTTTCTGACAGTATTATAACTGTTCAAGGTCTGCTTTGAGTGAGGACATATGGTACTCTGCTCTTTGTTTCTGTGATAAATCACTGAATATGACCGACTCGAAATTCATCCAAGTGACTGTGAAGTTCATATGTTTGTCCTTCTTGATGGCTGCATAATATTCCATTGTGTATATGTACATTTTTTTATCCAGTCTAGCTTCAATAGGCAGTATGGTTGGTTCCATGTTTTTGGTATTGTGAATAGAGCTGCAGCAAATATGCGTGTGCAGGTATCTTTTTGGTAGAATGATTTGAGTTCCTCCAGGTATATTCCCAATAGGGAGATTGCTGGGTCATATGGAAGGTCAATTGCTAGTTCTTTCAGAAATCACCACACTGCCTTCCAAAGAGACTGCACTAGTTTGCATTCCCACCAGCAGTGTAGAAGCGTTTCTTTTTCTCTGCATCCTCGTCAGCATCTATTGTTGTCTGTTTTATTTATTTATTTATTTATTTATTTTTGTTCTTTATTTTTTTTGAGTTGGAGTCTCACTCTGTCGCCCAGAATGGAGTGCAGTGGCCGCTCCCGGCCACCACAACCTCAACCTGCTGGGCTCCGGTGATCCCTCCGCCTCAGCCTTCTGAGTAGCCAGAACTACAGGCATGCGCTACCACGCCCAGC